>NW_028297127.1:16019093-16299931 GCF_055798465.1 Pogonomyrmex barbatus
CCCGTGTCACACGCGCTACTTCCCAAACTGCCACATCTGGTTGCCGACTCGCGACTCCTCGAACACCCCTGCGAACAGTTGCGTGCGTTTCGCAGCATTCTCCCTCACGCGTGTCCGTCACGCGAAAATAAATTCGGAATGTAACTCGATAATTCGACATTGTACAATGAAACGGGAGCGGGAAGAGGCTCTCCTCTCCCCCCTGATTCTTTTCGGCTCGCTAGTTAAGCTAATTAAATAATTATAATTATTAGGTCGTCGGTGAATAATTGTATTGTAGAAAATGAATTGTAGAGAAGAAAATCAAGAGATGATGATTGCTCTTCTAATTTGCTTACTTGGGACTTATGTTCCGGGGTGGACGGTGGATTCGGTGTGGTCGGCAGCGAGCCCCCCGCAGGGGTACAGTGCCGCAGTCGCGCCAGGGCCGTGCGAAGCCCCTCCGTCACGAGACCTTTTATTGCTTCCTATTTTTCGCCGCTGCTCCCCGCCCCGCCTCCTCTCGCGGTCCGTCCTCTCGCGTGTCGTCTCTTTCTGGAATTCACGTTCTCCTTACGATCCCTCAGCAGAGTGCCCGAAATCCACCCTCTGTACGCCGCTGCGGATATGATCGTTCGCAGGGGAGTCGAGAGGTTCAACAATCCGCTCGTGTTTCGTGCCGCTGATTGTGTCCCGCGCCACTTATCAACCACCGCATTCACCCATCGCACACCACCTCCACCCTTACACAACCCTCCGATTCTTCTCGTTACCCCGTTTATCTTCTTCTCCTTTCCTAAGGGCACAGAGTTGAGCAAAGTGTAATAAAATCAATCACTAGTATGAGCACTGATTGCTCAGCCTTAATTAGTGATTAATAATTATGATTATCGAATAATCATAATGGCCATAATTAATGAAAATAATTAAAGCTAAGATAATAAATCGATCTCAATTACATTGTTAATTATTAATCGGAAATATAACCTCTTCCATCGATTTAAATTAATAGGCTATTTTTAAATTCTTGATAATTTTCTAAATAAAATTTATGTAGCTATGAGTAAGAAGTTTTATAATAATCGTACGTTATGTAGAGGAGAGAGAAAGAGAGTTAAAGTTACCCTCAATGTGACTCTCATTTTGAATTCATATAAATAATTCACGATATTCTAATGACTTCGGTCATGACAGCATACAGGAATATCTTCTCATTGATAGTACTTATTACAAATGAAAATATTTTTCTATCGCGAAATATCAATATGTATAATAAATCAGTCAGTAATCTTTCATTCTATGATTATCGATTATTGATTTGAATTGATGATTACAAATTATATGCACGGTTTATTATTAATAAATGATAATTTGAATTGACAATTATTAGCAATTTAATCACTAAATATTTCATGAACACTTCGATTTTAACTAATTTAGACCAATACTTCTATCGAAACATTCATTAACTGTTTCCCCGTTTATGTTATATTTGTCGATGATATGCTAGAGGTATAGCAGAAAGCCGCTTATGTTTTATTCATCCACTGAAGTATTAGATGGCAGGATATTAATCAACTACTAATCATCATAAAAATAATTAGTTTCCGATATTGCCTGGAAAATTACACGATCGAGTTATAAATAACGAACACCCCCTTCTTTCTCTTCCTCTCTCTCTCTCTCTCTCTCTCTCTCTCTCTCTCTCTCTCTCTCTCTCTCTCTCTCTCTCTCCCCTCCCCCCTCTCTCTCTCTCTCCACGATTTAACTGCGAATCTCGGATGACAGACGCGTGCAGTAAACAAATATTGAAGTTTACACTCTAAACAAAGCGTAAGAGTTTCTGCAATACTGTATTTCTAGGGTAAATACAAAGTCTCGCGTATTCGTCGTTCGAGACGACGGCGAGCTGTCGCGGCAATTTTCATTACAGATTCACATCAGTTATCGTACACGCGATTCAACGCGACATTAGTATTTATCATACCGGAAGCAGTAGTTGCAAAAAGTTTCTATTAACGAGCTCTCGCAATGACGTGCCTTGGATAAAGTAAACACCGAAGTCGCGTGCATGGTGAACAGTAATTTAAATTCGATCCGTGATTCTTTCCGAGATTCTTTTTTTTTTCCCCCTCGGAGACTTCGTCGTACAGACCCGACCGACCTAGTCTGAATTAATATATTTTGCCGGCTTCCCATGACATTTTTGATGATTCTTTTAGGAGTCTTATTACTGAGAATACTGAGTTTTAGTACTGAGAATATACGAATATATATAATAATCAATATCGAATGTAAAAAATTATGGAAATTAAAATAAACGACGAATTATTAGTAAATAAAAAGTGAAAGGCAAAAATTCTCGCGGCAATACATCTTTCTCTCTCCCTCTCTCTTTCTCTCTCTCTCTCTCTCTCTCTCTCTACATTTCTTACTTATTTTCTTCACTTATTTAATTTGTAGATGAAAAATGAAATAAAATTTTACGTAATTTTTATAACAATTTTTGTCAAAATAATAACGCTATTTATTGATGCAATAAAAAAGGATCTTATCATCTCCAAATATACTTCAATTTCATTCGTCTTAATAACAGTTTTCTATCTCTATTTGTTCACCTTTCATCCAAACTCGCGACTCACGGAATGACGTAGTTTGATTATTCTTGTAAAAATGCGGATTATGATTACGTTTAACAAGCGAAGAGAGCGTAAACTTAGTTTGCACCGAACTCGAGATGTCGTTTATCGTGCAATAAGCTATCACGTAAACTTTCCCCATTACCTTATATATTACGCATCAATCTCTCCATCATACACGAAGTCTCCGGTTACTCTATCGCGATACGTTCTTACGCTCTCGAAGAAGCGTCATCGCCCTTTCCGTTTTTTTTTTTTCCCGTAAAATTCCGGACATCTGTAAGAGGAACGCAGAAAGGAACGAGGTGAGACGAGGCGACGAGCGGAGGAATGCAAAAAGGTACGCGTTTGTATTTTGCGCACTTTAAGGGACGCGTTACGTAAGTCTCGCTTCGCTGGCGACGAGCTCGACAGTTTAATTTCGATGTGATTCGATTCTATTCTGGGCTTATGCCCGACACGTATATCCTGCGACGTGTGAAAATCTCGAAAGAGTGAAATTAAGCGCGCGCGCGCGGGGCGACGCGTGCCTCGGAGAAAAAAATTGCGCTCGTAAATCAGACGCGGTGGAACGTATTACGCTCATAAATCGGGGGGGAACGACGTATCTGTTAACCCTCTATTGAGAACGGCGAACTCGGATATCCGTAAATTTGTACTTGAATTAAAGGAGGAATCGATGCTGCACCCAGTTCTCGAAGCCGCGGATTTATTATTATTACGTCTCTCCTCGTCGTTAAAGTACGTCTCTCGTCGTCGGCATCCCGATTTGTATTCTCTTTAATAGGGAAACGGCACGTAATATTAATGCAAATGTGTAACTTAATTCCCCCGTTCCCCTCCCCCCTAAGTTAAATAGATAACTCTAACAGGCTGATTTGTGACAATTACACGCATTTTACACGCGCGTAACGAGAGATATGATTTTACACATAGAAATACATACACACATTTCACTACTGCAAGATCGCGAGCAATGCAGATTGGTTATTACGTCGGACAATGTTTGGCGGCGCCGAAGGAAAAACAAACACTATTTCACACTCACTATTTCGTTGTAACAATGTGGAAACCACTTTAATACAAAGTTTTAAAATGTAATTACCATGGCTATTGTTCTCTAAAAGCTTTTATTGTCGACGGAATCGCGAATCGTTTATTGTACAAAATGTATTGTACAAATCCTGACTGAGGGGGGGAAAAAAAGAGGGATGACGCGAGCACGCGCTCTTATTTTCGACGGTCCCGCCATCGATATATTATTTCGCGCCACAGAGAATTAATCCCTCCCCTCCCCCCCCGCGGCCGTGTTAACTATTTTATGAAGTTATATGCTTTCTCATCGGCGGGCTTTGTATCCGCCGCGAGCCTATATCGGAAAATGCACGTTGAACGCGCCTAAACGTGGAAAGCGCGGAAATATTTTCAGCGCCATTTGTCATATAAACGGTGAATTAGCTTTTCCGAATATTACGATCGCACGAGCGTGGCACTTGGTACACGGGCGCACACGTATTCACGCACACACACACACACACACACACACACGCGCGCGCGCGCGCGCGCGCACACACACCACAGCCGCGTCCCCACGTCCGGACGGGCGAATCCAAATACATCGATTAATTACAATACGGCCGCATTTCTCTGAAAACGCTTTCCCAGAATGATGGATTTCTCGACGCTAATCCGACTCCGTTCCGCGCCTCTCGTTATGCATGGACCCGATCTGGAGTCATCGATCGGAAGAGATGGAAGGAGGGAATGTTATGTATAAATATGTTATATAATATGTAACGTGATGGTAATGCAATGCAATGATATATTACATCAATTACACAGAATCGAAAGATTCAAATTGGCTAAGGTATTTGCAAATGAGAAATAAGCTAAAAATTCGAGAGAGAGAGAGAGAGAGAGAGAGAGAGAGAGAGAGAGAGAGAGAAAGAGAAAGAGAGAGAGAGAGGAGAGGGCGGGGAAGGGGAAACTCGATATAGGAAACCCGATATTATAATTTTGCTAATATTGAAACAGTGCACATTCACATTTTACTAAAATTTATTATGTAATCGAGATCACGTAAAAGCGATTTTGTATAAAATTCTATTTTCATACAAATAATTTTAAATCATCGCAAAATTCATAGAAATCCATGTAATAACGTGTATAATATTGAGAATAGAACAAAGTTTTTAATTGAATTTTTTTGATATGCGAATCCATTTTATTGTTTCTCATTCATAAGTCCCCTTTGCGCCGCATCAACAGTTCATATCATAATTACCATGACAGTATATGTAAATTTAATATCGCAGTATTTTCCGATAATAAAATTTATCATTGTTCCCTTATAATTTTACGATAACTGTTAAAAGCATGATTGTAAATCGTATTCGTATTAACTTAAAAATAATTATTGATCTTTTGAGCTATGATTTTACATTACTAGTCACTAGACTGCAAACTCTGAGAAGAGTATTACAAAATTGCATTTTGTTACAATTGAAGTAGATTATTGTCGAAAATATAACTTCATGAAAGAGGGATGATACAACCATGTTAACTATTACACGTAGGTGAACTCGTCGATATTCGTCGATATCTGATTGTATTTTCGCGCTTGTTGATCGGAACGGACTTCGATGAGCGCCGGCGTACTCGTCGGAAGCGATTCGGTTCATTTTTCAAATGTGAACTTCCCTCGTTCGAGCGCCCGATGACGCTCCGATTTTACCGGATGGCGGCCTCGACACGGCGACACGAGAGCACGTCGAACGTGACAAATCTGGCAATTAACTTCCGTAGGTGACGACGATTAATCGGCGGATTAATATCGGTTCCGATCGTCCGCGGGACGAAACTTACATTCACGACAGAATATATCTCGCGAATCTCTGCGAATGATGGAAGTCGAGCGATTAGGTTGTCGGATGCGCGAGCGAATTTGGAAGGCCCGGTGATCCCACGAGACATCATCTAACATTCGAAAATCTAACTTTCGAGGTGGGATTTCGATTAATTTTGCGAAAATTTAACTGGACGCGGACCGTACGTACCGTTACATTGTATATAGAAAGGAGAAAAATCTGTTACCTCGTGTAATTAGTTGCCTGCGGTGATTCACGCGATTCTCTAATTATTATTTGTATTTTGTATGTATTGTAATGTGATAAATCAGAATTAAAGCATTGGTTACGCCGATGACCAATGGCATCTAAAGCATTGAAGGCATACAGCCTTGTAATTGACATGACCTTTTCAATTTTGTAAAAGGATTTTGCAAAAGCTGTCATGAAACAATGCGTGTTGAATAACGTTTTATTGCCTTCTGCCTTAAAAATTAATTAATTTTCAGTTTTTCTACATTTTTTGCAATTTATTGGAATAATTTTCGAGCGATATCTGAATTCTTAGAAAATAATTTTTTTTTTTAACAAAACTGAAAATGAACAAATTTTTTTTAACAAATTTAAGAAATCATAATAAATGATTACGAATCAATATATAAGTGTGTATATAAATTTTAAATAAATCGTCCAAGAACAAATATAAAATTATTTTTGATAAATATTTTAATAACAAAACAAATAATTTAATAAAAGTTTATTGAATTTATTTTAAAAATAGACGGAAGCATTCATATATTTAAATGGTAAAATTCCACTGAAAATGTAATTTTCATAAATATTTAATATTACGCAACATATATATATATATATATATATATATATATATATATAGTATTGACAATTCTTATATATTATTTTGAAACTTGACGGTAACAGTAATAATAAATTACATAATATTACATTACAATATTAATATAATAACAATAACGTCAATTGTCGATAAAACAACGATTTGGGCGTAACAATCGGGAGCTAAGCACCGTTTATATTGCATATTGGTAAATCTACCACTGGTTAGGAAGCAATAACGGGGATGAAAGTGTGTAAGTGAAGTTACGACGACGAACAGGGGGGAGGCCAAGATAATGCAGGATATGGTACGAGGGAACGTAGGCCGATCGACCTGGTTAACCTATATAAAGAGGGGGGGGGAGAGAGAGAGAGAGAGAGAGAGAGAGAGAGAGAGAGAGAGAGAGAGAGAGAGAGAGAGAGGGTGGAGAGTATAGGGATGCCTCTTTCCCTTCGTGCCCCCTTTGATCCCGACTGTTCGGCGTTCTCACGTCACAAAGAAGAAACTTTATCCGATTCTCTCTCTCCCTCTCTCTTTCGTTATCGAACAGAGAGTACGACCAGGTGGAAAACTCGGTGCACGTCGATTTGAACGGTCGAGCGTGTCCGCTACGATGAACTGAGGTAACGCGAGGCGATCCTTTCCGCGAGGAGAAGCGTGATGTTCGAGCGCGATGATTGGCATCGAGGAAAAATGAAAGTTTTTTTGTAACACAGTGTGTTGCGGATCGGGGATTGACATTGCAATCGTGCTTTCGAATCATGCTGGAGACACAAAACAAAATGTGCTGTACATTTGTTGGTAGAATTCCGACAATGTAAACGTAAGATATATATATATTTTTTTTCGCTTTTACAACACGTGTTAAAGAAATTTAAATTAAAATTAATTATAATTGAAATTAATTCTATATGCGTCGTGTCAACATTCTAAATTAAGAATGTTGACTGTTTAACTTGTCAGTAACCTGTTATATTCTATTTAATCCTTAAAAGAAGAAAATTAATTTAATCCGGCATAAAAAATATTGATATACCATCATTAAAGATTATTTTATAGTGTAATTTGTTGAAATTAAGCGAAGAGCTCATAGCATAGTCAAAAATATGTGCGACTCACTTTATACTGCAGGTACATATTTAAAGTGAAACCTTGCAATTGTAGACTTAGTTCATTCTTCTGGACTCCTCAAACTTTTTAATTTATTTCTTTTTCCCTCCTCTATTGTCTTTGGAACTTTAACTTCCAGTTAATTTTAACTAACTTTAATTTAACCGGAACGGTGTTAAACGATGAAAATTGCGACGATAACTCATAGCCACTTCACACGTGTGTGGATTTCTGGCGTTGACGTAATACGTACGGAATACGGTATGTACGAAGTACAGCAATGCGAAAAGAATTACCCCGCTAATTGGCCATCTGGCAGAACGCAACAACACGCAACGCACGCCTCCGCGAGTCGGTGATTCGTTATCGTCGAAACGGATCGTGGCATCGATACTCTTTCACACATCACCTCGATTCTTCCTTCTCGCACGCCCGACAAATGAATCGTTGCAACGACCTACCCCATTCCGGTTTCACCTATCAGCGAAACGTAAATACGGCACAACCCCCGATAATCCGCTCATCCGAACTCTTTCTCGAACGCGGGATTTGTTTTACGCCTACGCGAACTACGTACGAACCGTACGTGTCTGAGTTCCATAATTTCGAGGGGTCGGTAGATGAGACTGGAGATTGGAAAATAAAACCATCTTGTTTCCAACTGCATATACATAAAACACATTTCTTTATCTTAATCTTGAATTTGCTAAAACAGAGGTAAAGGTCTCATATGACGTTTGAATTGCTCAAGTATTCCAAAGATAGGTTCTGAATTCAAAGTATTCGCGATCAGAGTCGAATAGTTCGACTGACCTACATCTGCGTGTGTCGAACGATATACAAAACGTAGTAAAGTCAAAGATCTTTAAAATCAAAGATTTTCAAGAAGTCATCGCGGCGTGTAATCGCTTTTCTGAAAATCTCGCTGCGAATGTACAATTTCTACCTCTTGCATATTACAAATATCGAAATTTAAATTATACAGCGTAGAAGATGAAGACTGAATTAGAAATAGTTCAGTTGTAAGTATCCCATGGCAATTCTCGTACACACTGGCAGAAAGTTTACAGCGAGATTAAAATGTGTACATTTAGGTGGACTAACGTTATGACAAGTTGTGTACAAGTTGCGAGTCATTCTTGTCTCTTCAACTCGCGCGATATTTTACTTGCCAGCTAGACATGAAACTTTAGAAGTACCAGAGGGATTATACAAGCCTCCATTTTTTTATTATAAAAAATGCACAGTATATTTTATAGATATATCACGAGTTTCTCCCTCTCTCGTTCTCTCTTTTTTTTGGAAATGATAAATAATTAAAAAAATTTTTTATAACGGAAGAGAAAAGAGACAATTGCTCGGCGAGATCGGTCTTTGGAGTCTGATAATTTTTCTCTTATTAAATTTATATATAAATTTGGCGTTAATTATTATTGTGCTTAATTATTTATATCGCGAACTACACACTGCCGTTATTTTTAACGAATTTGCGACGCAGCAGTTTGAAAAAACAAAAAAAAATTTTTTAATTATACATATCTCCAAAAATAAATTTAACACATTAAAAATATTTTAAATCGTGGAGTTTCATCGGATATTTTTGTACAGCCTTGTCTTTTATTTTCGACGATTTTCTCGCATTATTTCGCTAATATTATTAAATGTTTTCGTTCCTACATTCAGAATTTAGCAATTTAAATACCTCCGAGTACTGCGAACGTATGTACGTTGCTAATTAATTCAAGTTATAGAGATTGCACTAGGTCGGACGGTTGCGCTATGGTGGTTGAAGTTCAAATGCACGTAATCGCATTGTGACGGGAGAGAATGAGATAGTAAGAGACAAGAGACGCGCTCAGAGAAGAATATCTATTAGAGTGAGGAGAGTCAAGAGAGTAAGCAAGACAAATATATATATATATATATATATATATATATATATTAGAGAATAAGCGGGAATTAAGGGAGATATTTATCGGGCAGGAAAACAGAGGCGACGGAGATATTATATTATTATGCTCTGCGAGGCGAATCCTTTTCGAGCATCAAACAGAAATGCATTGCATATAAATTGGACGTCAAATGCGTTTGCACTAAAGCGAACACAATCGAGAACGCGAAAGGGAAAGAGAGAAATGCGTGGAAAGAGAGAAGAAGGGAAAAGTGAAAAGGTATGCGTCAGATCGATTAATCGAGTTAATCAGCTGGACCTTTTCCGAGGCGCGTTAAGTCGAAACTCATACATTTTGATTTTGTACACATCTCGCCCCTCTCTCCTCTCTCTCTCTCTCTCTCTCTCTCTCTCTCTCTTTCTCTTTTGGCTATTTTTGTATTCTATGTAATAACTTTAAAATATATAATAATAGCAACGATCGATCAAAATTGACCTTCCTTTGTGTTCAAATTTCTATTCAAATATCTAAAGCGCTCATTCAAGCGTATGCATAACTTTGATAACGAACGTTGTAAATATGAATTTATAATATTAAGAGCGAAATTATAAAAATAATCAATTTTCCTTCTTCTTCTGATCTTCGAACATAGAGATAGATTTTTACGTATATTACACATGTGAAGAATTATTTATAAAAAGTAATTCGGATTAATTTAGGTATTTATTAGACATTTATCTATACAGATGCGCGAAAAAGCGCAATATTTTCAGCAACGCATTTAGAATCGATAAGAAAAGGATTAATGCGAGAATAATTGTAAACGTCAACATGTAACAGCTTTCGATGAGTGTTTTTTCCTCACAATTCTTTTTTAACGACATATCGTCACAATCCTCGAACTCGTCGTTGGATTCGAAATATATTCCACGTCGCATTGATTCCAGCGTCGGAAATATGATTCTGCTCTGGCACGTCTTTGCGAAACGAGCAATTCCGTTCCGCATATTACGAGCACGGAGTCTTCGCTCGACTTTCTCATTTCCCGAAAGTCGCCCGATGCAATTGGAAAACGGACGGGGAGTCGAGCGCATTGCCGGTCCTTTCGTCCGAATGCTAATCTAAGTTCGCAAGATCGTTCGACCCTTGGGAAAAAGTTGTCGAAACCTGGACACACGTATAACGCGTGTCTGGAACGAACGGCATTCTCGTTTCGACGGAAAGAAATTGGACGTCCGGGTTCCAGCTGGAGAAAGGGGCGAAACGTAGACTTCGTGACGAAGCTGAAACTCTACTTCGAGAGGCCCCCGAAGCTCCCGCGTCTCGCATCGTCCCGACCTACATTCGACGGGCCACCGCGTTCGACAACAAGCTGCTCACGCTGCGGTTAGTAACCGGGAATTGAAGCCGATATAACCGCGGCGAGATCAATTTTCGAAACTGCGGAATTTTGCTTCACAACTCGCTCCTCGTGGTTCACTTGGCACGAAAGATTGTTTTTCATGCTTTTGAAAATCTGACTTCCCCCTTCGTCTCGAGACAGTGGAGCAAAAGGTAGAAATATCGATAACATGCTTCTTTTCTTAACTAAACTTCACGTACTTTATTGTTATTTGTAATTGAGATGAATAATATCTATATAATTTATTTCATACAATATGAAATATTTTCATATTTATAAATTTAAACAGAGAGAACACTGATTTGGCCTAGATGCTTTCGTCTTATCTCTTTAATTTATTTCACTTGATAGTACAGTAATAAAAAAAAACTATTTCTATATATATATATATATATATATATATATATATATATATATATCTATATCTAATAATGCTAGTAATATAGAATTGTATAGTCACATGCGGGATTTTGCGGAAAGAATAGAAATGTTCTATTTTTCTACATTTGCCTGAGATATTTTCTTCCGCTTTGTATCCTACCTTTTCTACCGGTTTCAATCCAGAGTTTCTTAAGAAACGCGTCGGTCTGTCGAGACGGCGGAAAGACCTCATTCGTGGCATGTTGCGATGCAACCCTCGATGCATGCGCTGGATGGTGCACCGACCGGTTCGCGGCACCGATGAAAGGGGGAACGCGCTGCTGACCCGTTCGCCGTTCACGGACACGACGTCACAGCTCACCGGAAACAATAACCCTTACCCTCGTCGCGGTGTCATCGAAAAGAGACCCGCTACGCGCCCAACGTCGGTGCGTATCCCTCTTAAGCACCTGCGCGTCAGATCGCACGCGGTTCACGGGGTCGCGCGTCTTTCCTCAGTCGCGAAAAATCGAAATCTCCTCCCCGAGGACTAAACCTCCGGGTGTCGAGAAGTGTTTCCGCGGTATGTCGCGGGCGACCGAGGGGTTCGTCCGCGATGAACCGCGTAACGGCGTTCGCCGGTCGCGAACGGTAACGAGCATTCACGCGGGCACGCACACGTATGTATGTACACGTGTACACGGGGATATACGCACATACATATGCACGAGAGTGTCCGCTGAACCGCTCGTGCGTCTGCTAAAAGGGGGTGCGACGATCGTGCAGAATCGTGAAACGGCCGCCGGATCCGGTGACGCGCCGGCGGTGGCTCGCCTGCACGCAATACCCTAAAAGCTTCCCCCAGAAAAAAAAGAAAAACGAATACTAAGAGACTCTAAGAGAAGGAGAGAGTGAGAAAAAGAGAGAGAGAGAGAGAGAGAGAGCACCTCCGGCTCTCGCGCTCCACGTATGACTGTCGCATCGCGGTATACAGCAGCAACGGTAACGATGCGCAGGAGCGTGCGAACGCCTGCGCTTCGCCACCTCCACCTCCACCCTCGTCTCTCTTCCTCCGCCCCTTCCTCCTCCAACAGCGGGTTAAAGTTAAACCTCCCCGCTGTTGTTGTTGCTGCCTCCGCCGTTGCCACCGTCTCTTTCTCTCTCTCTCTCTTTCTCTCTCTCTCTCGTTCGCGCTCTCGCTCTTCCCCCCCTCCCCTCTCTCCCCTCCCACCCCCTTCGATCGATTCGCCGTTTCGATTTTGCGTCCTAATATCTCGCCGTGAGATAAGAAAGATTGCAATATGCGATCGGGAGGAGGGTGGTACCCGTGTGGCGATAAGATGATAGTCGTTCGGCGTTCCACATACCCTCTTAAACGGAAGACAGAGTCCGGGTTGACTCCTCCGGTGTTCCACTTTAATCCCTGAACGGGAGAAGATACAACGACCGATTCTTCTCTCACAATTAACCTTTCGTGATCTCCGGCGTCCGATAGCAGCGCGGTTTTCTATGTATTGAAAAAATAAATCTCAAAACCAGAGAGAGAGAGAGAGAGAGAGAGAGAGAGAGAGAGAAGAATTAATAGAGGGATATCTTGAAATTAAAAGAATATTTCTAAAGCTAATTAAATCTCATAAACGGCGGAAAAGATTAAAGCGGATATTCCGATTCGTTGCCGCGCCTGAATTATGCTAGTATATCCAACGGTAAGGGTGAAACAAAATTTTATTGGTGTCAGATGCAAGTGCAATTAAGCTTCGAAAGGTGATGGCGCCGTAATTGGAAAGGTGAAGAGTGCATTTCCGATATATCTCTTCAGGAAAAACATTTCAATAAAAAAATATAATTCGCGATCGACTGCATTAAACCGGAAAAAAAAATCTGTTTTTGTGTCATGAGCACTCTCTTTTAGCTTAACATTTTCCTTTTCGGGTCAATGAGTTTTGGGAAGAAAGGTCGCAGGTATCGCATTCAAGTGCGGGACGTAAGTGCAAGTTAGCGATATGGATTCGTATCATGATCTATCGACAGCAAAGTGTATTTGGAGTAAAGGTGACTGACCGAAGCTCAGAACAAGCTCAGCCTTCAGTTGGACATGAAAATCCGGACGTGGAGCGGAAAACGAAATGCGTATTTCGTTATTTGGCGTATCCGTGCACACGTGTTGCTTGTGTGTGGGTGGGAAAAATCAACAACGAGAGACATGAATATTTCAAGTCTGTTTTGTAGGTCAGCGATAAATTGGCGTAATTACGCGAGGGGGAGGGGGGGGGACTGAAAATGAAAAGTTATGTCCTGCGAAATTTGCTGACAGGGTTATTCACGAGTTAATATCTTGAAACAAATGAAAAAAACGTGTTGCACCAAGAATCACTTCGCATTTTCTTTCTCTCGCGAGGAAAAAGTATGAATGTTTATCTCGAATGTTTATCACGAACTTGTTACAGAGGATGGAGTTTTGTTCCCTTTTATGAAAAGCCTTCACGAAAGCCGTCCAAATATCTGTACGTGAACGTGCAATATTTTCTCCTTTCAATATTTTCTGCATACAAGCTGGAGGATGACATTCAGTGGCGGATGTTACGATAGCTGTGTAGTGTGCGTCAGATAACTGAATAAATAAAACAATTTATTCATCGTAGCATGGTGGTATACTGCCACATAAAAATATTCTATATTTTTTTTTCGTCCACATTGTAATATTGCGTCAAATTTTTAACAACAATTATATTTGTACAATTTATATTTTTTTCTGCGCGATATATTTCTTCGCAGTTTATGTTTCTTCTCTTTTCAAACGTAATCTCCATTACGCGAAGAATATATAATTTATACTCGTAATATTAAAGATCAAATATTAACGATGCCACATCTCGTTCATTTAATATTTAGCGATCTAATGCGATTTTTTTTCTCTTTTTCTTTTTTACCTAATGCCCTTTCGTGCTCGACAAGTGCGTCTCTTACATCCGCCACCGATGACATTACCGCAAGTTCTGTGCCGCGTATCGGTAGCGTAATATTCCGAGTATTAAGTATTATTATGTCTCTCTGAGGGATTCTTAACATCGACCGCATATAATTACCCCCTCGATCGATAGACCACCGATATTCCTCCTTTCGCGCGCGCACGTCCCCTTATTTATTTTTTTTTTTTCTATCTACCGTGCCGATCATGCGTGCGTCGCGTATAGCAAAATCGACCGACTAATTAGTCAGCTGAGAAACCACGGACGGTGCTGACGAACGATCGCGGGTCTTTTCATCAGAGAATACACTCTAAGGCTTAATATACATCTATGCGATAGACGCAGGAAGCTTGCTCTCTCTCTCTCTCTCTCTCTCTCTCTCTCTCTCTCTCTTTTTCCCGCGAGTCTTCTCGTCGCCTTACGTCGATCGTCTCGATATGTGTGTTTACAACAGCATTTTCCGACGTAATACACAATTATCTCGGACTTAGCTCGCCGGGATACGCTCCGATTTATCTCTAGACTGTGCCTCGTAGGAATTATTTCAGCCCGTTACGCTTCCGATTTACCGATCGAAGGGCGAGGTAAATCGACTTGGAGAGTGCTCGTGCTTGTACGAAGTACCATCGACGAGACGAAGTCGGAGTTTTCCTGAGGCTGATTAATCCTCGAAATATGTGGATTTGATAGAATAGATTAAATGGATCACACTGGACAGGGAAAAATAAAGAAAGAAAGAGAGAGTTAGCTTCTGCAATTTAGAAGCTAACAGATGATCGTTGTCTACATCCCAAGCTGGAGTAGAGTAAAGTGGAGTATAAATTCTTTCAAGGCACTTAACATAAAAAGAAGCAAATACATAAAGAAGAAAATAAACGGCAACGGAAAATGGCAAGAGAAAATGGAAAGAGACTACAAAGGAAAAAAATCAAAAGCTGCTCGTTATTAAAGGCAGTCGTTACAATCGTCAGTGGTATCATTATTATAGGCGATACCGTTATCGGGCATTATTTCATATGTAAATAAAACACTGTTGCGAAAGAACATTATTGTCCATTATTATTATTAAATTACGGCGTACACAATTTAATTGCACCAAGGCGAACTTGTTGGAGCTAACAATGATGTAAGGGAAGAAAGTCAAGAGGTATATAGGTTGCACCGTCGACGGCGTATTAATAACAACATTGGATTAACACATGTAAGTTCCCCGCTCGAAGGTTAATCGACTTTGTTGCTTGAGCGACGACTTAATGGCCGCGATCGGCTCGTCTTGCAATCACGATCGGTTCGGCGCTGCTCGGGGGAAGAAGTTTCGCCGCGTTAGCAACAAATTATTGAGCTTCGCTGGCAAACACTCGGGACGTTTGCGCAGATGCACGATGTCTTACCGAGCGAGCTCGAGAGAGAGAGAGAGAGAGAGAGAGGGGGGGGGAGGGAGGGCGAGAGAGAGAGAGAGCTTGTGCCGTTCACCCCGTGACGGTTCTGTCCTACATCGGACGCTGTTTTGATCCGCTGCTCGATGCGTCGAAAAGTACGCGTCGACTCGCGAAATGTGCGCGCGACCCACATTCAACTCGTGAGATTGAAAAAGTCCTTAATTAGATACACACGTGAGGGTTTCCCGCTGCATTTCTTCGTTATCCTTCGTATATACGATACGCGAAACTAGTTTTATTAATTGATTTACGGTCCACGCGCGTGCATAAATTCGACCAAATTCGACGTATTTATTGTACAAGTCGAGAGGGTACTGTAAATCGCTAATATCGCTAAATCTGTAAAATGAATATTTCTGACGAACGAATCATCAAGCCATTTTATACAAAATATACAATTAACATTCATCAAACGTTTGATATATTAAGGGATGTATTAAGCTATTAAAGATCGCTTTCGAATATACCGATTATCATATCAATGTCTAATTTTTCATGTCTAATTTTTTTTGTTAGGTTTCTCTGTATTGATTTTCTTAACGTTAGTTAACGTTAGTTAGTGTTAGATTAATTCGAATCGTATTTCATACAATTTTATACGACGGAAAGCTTCGCGTCATTAATGTAAACTAAGAAATGAGAAAGGTAAACGTCATTCATATAATTTGAAGATTAGCTTTACTCATCTGAACAATTTACATTTTTGCATATATAACTTAAAAATATAGATTATTTCCAGGTCAATTGAGAGACGGTTGTTCTCATATTCTATTTTTAAAGATCATTATCTTGTTTTTCTTTCTACTGATAAAAATCAGAAGAAATAAAAAATTAGATTTATAATTCTATAACAAAAAAAATCATTGTTTAATAAAAGAGAAAATATATACCAATTTTTTCCCAAATAATTATTATAACTACATAATACAATATTATTATTTCACTCAAATTGACTTAATAATTATTCAAATAATTATGTAGTTTACCATAACGAATTAGGAAACAATAAAAAAGTAAATGAATAAAAAATATATATTGAAAGTAAATGAATAAAAAATATATATTGAATTTTTACAAAAGCAAAATATATCGTCTTTTTATATTATCATAAATTATTTCAATATGTGAGAATAATAAATAAATTGTTGATCTTGGAAAAAGTCGTGAAATAGGAATTTTATTGTCTTTTGGAAAATCGATCGTTCGACGTTTGATTTTTGTGGCTCTCAGGATGTAATTTAAACTATAATATATTTATAATATAAACTATCACATATATATATATATATATATATATATATATATATATCTTGAAAAAGATATGAGTTAATTTGCAATATATATATATATATGAATTGTCATGACTTCTTAGTGATATTGTGTGTAATTTAATATTGCAAATTAACTCATATCTTTTTCGAGATCACTGATTCAATTGCGTAACGAATTTAATGCACGCGTGCATGCAATATTCGCGTTACCTTGACCGTTAGTTAAAGTTTACACTCGAGCAGTAAAACGCCACAAATGTGACGCACCTTTGGCCATTCGCCTCTTCGCAAACCGCACGGTTACAAGACAAATAACTTTGCGAGACTGTACTTTTTTCTTTCAACTGCGTCGTAAATGCGATCCTACCTACTGAATCGCTCGGAGTGAGTGCTAGTCGAATCGTATTACTCAATTTGTTACTGCTACGTTCGCGAAGCGTATTAAAATCTGAAAGAAAATACTGCACATCGCAATTTATCACCGTAAGTCTACTCTATTCTCAATTTATGAAAATTATCGAGAGACAGATTTGTTTCCATGACGATTTTATTTTCTCGGAATAAAATACCGGTCGAAATGGTTCGATTATTTTCTATATATTTCTACTTTAGTGTCTAAATTTCTGGGAAAAATAAAATAATTACCAGAATTCGTTTCGAACAATCTATATAATATAATATAATAGACTTCATGAATCAAATATTATAAAAATTCGATAAATTTTTTATTTCCACGGAAACGTTTTCATATCAGAAGTATTATTGCAATCGCGGATCGCATTGTTCGGCTGTCACAAAAGCTTCTGCTGTAAACGCGATCATTTTATACCGCGCTAATTGTACCAGTTGCAACAGTTAGACAATTGCTGGAAACATTGTGACGGTCGTGTATCTTCGGCTTGTGATAAGCGTGCCACCCGATTGCTTGAAACAAGGAAAGTGTCACCATGCTATCCGAGTAATTACGAGCCGGTTGCATTGAGCTTAGCTTAATTAACCGTAGTAATTCCCTTTCTGACGAACTACAATATAGATCATAGCTAATAATACGCGTGACGTTTTATCCTCACATAAGAATCTTCAATGAATTTAACAAGAATTCCAGGAAAAGTCACATTTTACGAATGCTCCTTTTAGCGCGTTGCAAAACAAAAATTTCCACGAATATATATGTCGAGTTTCCCGGAGTCGCCCATACACCGAGAGAAATTTCACTTCGAGCCAAGACATTTAACATTGATGACCGCAGTTATGTTAATCTTCAAATTACAGCAAGAGAAAGGTCGCTTCCGTATCCACGACCGAAGATTTCGCGCGACGTGAACGTGTGAGGGTTTAACGAACCGTAAATCCAAGCAGTTGTTAGAGGGAAGACAGGGCGGAAAAAGGAAAAGAAAAAGAAAAAGAAAAAGAAAAGGAAAAAGAAAAAAAAGGAGGAGAAGCGAAAGAACGGGTCAAACGTGCGAGGAACGCGATCACCATAGGTCCCTTATAGCGTGCTCTCGTCGGGAAAAGGTGAAGACTTACGGGCGGTCGGCGCGACATGCGGATGAGCGGCACACCGTCCGTCATTTCGAAACGAGCGGAAGTCGATGATTGGATGATGACCGCGATCTCTTCGACAGGTCGCACCTTTTACGTCGCGCTGAAGCGCATCAACGTCCGTCCGGCCGGCCCCGAACGGCGCGAGGGTTGATTGACCGCCGGTGGCACAGAGAGCGCAGTGCACTATCGATTATACGTCTGGCAGCGGCAGCAGCACGTGGTGCCTGCCTTCGACTAGGCCAGTGTGCGCGCAGCCCTACGCCCTATCGCGGGGCAGAGTGCCAGTCGTTCGCTCGGCGCATGTTTATCGGTGCTTTTACGGGGGCCGATAAGGATCCCACCGCCACGCCGTGCCGTGCCGCGCCGTGCCGCGCCGCGCCGCGCCGCGCCGCGCGCCAGAGGAGATTCGCGTTCGCGAGGAACGACCGCCGCGGTCCGCCGAGACGCCGGCCGCGTGTCCCGGGGGGTATGTCCTGCAGAAATACTCCGCGTTTCCCGCTGGCGATAGCGTATCGCCGTGTAGCGGTGCCCGGTAGATCGTTGAGAATTATCACCTCTGATAATTACAGAGGCAACCCGATGGGATTCCGCGGAGATATCTCGAAACAGCATCGGAAGCTTTCACATAATCCTCGATTTTCCTCTCTCTCTCTCTCTCTCTCTCTCTCTCTCTCTCTCTCTCTCTCTTCCTCTTTTTCTTTCACTTCGTGTGACCTTCTTTGTTATAACTAAGACACCGATTGTCTTTAATATCATATGAAAATATGCTGTTGGATGTGCGAAATTCACGTATGATATATATATATCGGTCATGGTATCGTCGGATTTTCGGAAATGTTATGTCATTGTTATGATTGAACGAAATCGCGGAGAAATGAAAAGGAATTGTATTTCTTCGTCTAATCGTGGAAATATTTTTTTTCTTCCTATTTAATGTACATTATTTTCAAATACACCTCAAAATTTTTAAATATAAAAATTAAACAAATTAGACAAGAATAAAAATAAAATAGAATAATAATTAAACAAAATAAAATAGAATAAAATAAAATAAAATAAAATAAAAAATATATATATATATAAAATATATGTAATATATATTTATTTTATAATAAAATAGAATAATAATAATAATTAAACAAATTAGACAAAAATTCTTGTCTCATATGAAATATAATATTGTAATAAAAATTTCCTATAGAAATTTATATATTTTTCATATAAATATGGAATTAAATTAAAGACCTCTAAAAATATTGAAAATCTTTCCTAACTCGTTTTGTTTGTCATAAACGTCATTATCCAAGTCGCAATAACAAAAATTAATAGATAAAGAGATGTTATTATTCTCATGCGACTGGACCGTCCTAGATAAAGAGGTCGAAACAATCGTAATGAAACTTAATTAATTTACTTAATTAATTAAAGCGAAAAATTCACGAAGCGCTTCTTCTTTTCCTCGATAGTTGTAAATCAGTTAATTGCGGAAACGTATCTCCGCTTAACAACTTATCTCGAGGAAAGTTTAATTTATCGGGGCTACAAACATTAACCGACATTGTTATAGTCGCTAAATCGGCGGACTTTAAATCATCTGGAATCTTGCATGCGCGAAGAAAATGAATTCGCTGCAGTCACGCGAATTGCCGTTACGTGCCAAGATCGGCCGAATGAATTACTATTTCTTTCACGGAATAAATCAGCTGGGTGCAAAAATTAGCTACCATTAAAATGCGCGAGATACAAATATACATACACTTCTCTTTATACGCGCCCGTGGCTATAGTTGGTAATTTCATTATACTTACGTTCCACATCCCTCCACGTATCAAGCTGCCCCCGCAATTATTCCTTGGTTTTATCCGGATCCTTAGAAATTGCACGCGTCATAGATACGCAAATATATCCGAATGATGTTTATTCCTTTCAAGTTTTGATTTCTCGATAATTCACGTCAGCGAAAGTTGCACGAAAAATATGATTCAAATTTATTTTACGTTAACTGACGTTGAGAAAATTAATAGAGAAATCTAACAAATTGAAAATTAGACCTTGACACGACGATCGATGGAGATAACGTCGATTCTCGATGGCTCAATATATTTCAATATCTTTCGTTCGTTTTGTGATACTAATTGTAATACTAATTGTACCATATTCGGTGGGAAATGATTTGACAATAACGATTATATGACGTGCAACGCTATCGATCATACAATTAAAGTTAGAAGCATCGGAGAAGTGAAGGCAGTAAAGTTGAAGCTCGACCGACACAGGTGTTGGCAATAATCTTTTTATTTATTAAGAAAAATCTCCCTGTTATATTAGCGTCGTTGAGTAAGTACCGTGTCAGTTTCGCGCGAGGATAAACATATCTCGGCGTAGTTTGTTCTCGCATCATTCCGCACGCGCGTAGCAAAATAAATCGGATATCTTCTTTCTCTCTCTCTTTCTTTTTTTTTTTCTTCTGTACGAAATTGTCGTTGCGGCGAGTCGCCTTTTGGACGAGTAGTTTATCCAAGGCGCTTTACAAGGATGCCGTCGTGTAAATATCGTACAATTAAATACATCGAGGATAAATAGATCGTCGTTCCATATCCGTACGGTTTTTTTTTTTTTTTTTTTTTTCCCCAAAGAGGCTTACATCCGAACGGGGAGTGTGACTGATGCTTGCAATTATAGTTAAAAATGGCAAGAAAAGCCGCATTCAAACCGCCTTACACGCTAATATTTATAATGTAATTCATCACAGCAATAAACAAAATATACGTGTGCGCATGTGGATGTACAAAAACTCGTGAGTTATCATCTCTCCTTCGTTTCCTTCCTTCCGCGCATCTATCATCTTTCGCGCGAACGGCTTCTCGCAACCACACCACGCAGCTGCTCGCGTTTTCACGTTTTCTTATAAGTTACAGCTTATTTTAAAAGTATTAAAGTTACATCGTGTAATATCTGTTTCCGGAATTCAATATAGCCGCATGCCGGCTACATGGGGGGGAATCATCGTGTTGTTCGCGCCCTATGGGGCTGACAATTTAAATTCATGAATACACGCACGCATACAATGTGTGTTGTGTCAGTCAAATTTTGCCAAAGGAAAAAATTGTGTACGGAGACGTTTCTGGGATGGAAAGTAACCGACCGTTCATACTTTTTGTGGCTCGCATAAGGCATTAGAAATTGTATTTTTAAGGCATCGGTTGTCGTTTCTGTTTCGCATTCAAACGCGCATAAAGTAACAAGGCCTGCACTATGTCACTATTATTAGATCGAAATAGAGATATTAAACATATAGTTATACAATATAACGGAACGCTAGTACGCTGATAGTATCAGTAATGACAGATAAAATTAAACGATGACAATGAACTAGGCATCTACAGTCGAGAGTCGCTTCTTGCTCTTTCGGAGATAAAACGCTAACGATATATTTATAATGCGATAATTACAAAACTTACGTAAAATATATTCGTATCCATATGACTACATTTTCGCTTAGTGTGTGGAGTTCTGTGTGTGCGGGGGAGAGGGGTAGGATATCGCGACAGGTCGTCCTATCTGTACAAAAATAAGAATCTGTCTTCGTTATTAAATGCTCAAATATTTAATAATTCGAATCCATACACTTTCGCTCATCAACAAATCTTCTGAATTCCGGAACAGTCCATTATTTAGAAAATATATGATATATACAATAAGAAAATGCCTTTAGAGTTCAGCTTCGTTCTTTTCCCCCCCCTTTTTTTTTTCTTTCTTTCTTTTGGCTGTCGCGTCTTTGCGCCTAGATGTGATGGATATCACAGAGTTAATGGATGTAGATCCGACTAAAACGTAATAATAGAACGCGTGTCCGCGTTTCTCTACGTTGTCCTTTTCTATCGCTTTTTTTACGTTACGCGAGCACATGGCATAATATATGCAAATATCTGTGTGTGTGTGTGTGTGTGTGTGTGTAAATATACATATACATACACACATATATAATCAATAAAATTTGTTATATGTACATACTTCGGTGTGTGTGTCATTTGAGAAAAATATAAAACTATTGAGATTCACGTGATGGACCATATTCTTGGTTTCCCTTCCCCGTTCGTGATATCGTAGACTTATTACGCTATTATCTCTACTTGATACTCGAGTCAGTACAAATTTCGCGGATGTACGCATCTTTGAGTGGTTTAATTGATGTTCGAATGCTTTCGCTATCTTCACAAAGCCTGACCATTAACTCTGTAAAATTGTTAATAAAAACGTTATGCAAACGGCATCTAAATTTAATTAGCATTATCTTTTTGTCTAAAGCATTAAAAACAAAAGTTTAATAAGTTTTAATAAGGTCTGATTGTTAAAATAAATATTCGGAAACATCAAATAAACCGCAACAAAGTTCTCGCGTCCGAGTTTGCATATTGAAGTACATTATAGGGAATGTAGAGATACGATGATGATACAAATAACATTATTTGGAGTCAACCGGCTTACACGGCATAATTTGCCGCCAGATTTAAGTATCGTAAGTTAGTCGTTACGCTATCTTAATCCATGAAAAGATGATAGAAAAAAAGAAGCATGCAAAGTACACAAATATGCTGGTATTGTACATCTCGCGCACATCTCGCGCGTATCGGGCTGCCGAAAAAAATATATCACCCGGTGTTCAGAGGAGATCCTCCTCGTTGTGATATACGGTGTCCAGCGTGCGTAGGTTGAAACATGCCAATATCTGTATCCGAATTCGATACGCGTATATCATCAATGATGAATAGGGGATAACGAGATACGTGATTGATCTATTCCGACATCCACTAACTCTATGCTAGAGATACAAAAGTATTATGCTCACAACTACGCGTCTTAATGCGTCCGCGGATGCATCACACTCACCCCCCTTTGTGTCTACCGAAAATCTTAAATATTGACTGATGTCGATCGATTTATAATATTGTATAAAAAGTTTTGACAATAATTTTTGTCTTTAATTTTCCAAGTAGTGAACTAAAGCTATTGATTTTGAAATCGACAGCTGCAACAATTGTTGAAAAAGATATCAAGAGAAATCTTGTTATTGTAACTTGAAAAATTTTTAATGAACTTAGACACTTTTTAACAATATTATTTTATGTATCTCTTGACAAAGTTGAAGATATGAAATTTAGATTTTATTAAATTTTCTTAAATTTTTTCATGTAGTTTTGTTCCTCTAAATTTCATATTTATTGATTTTAGAAACTATTGCAAGATATTTTTTATCAATTTATTGCTTCTTTAAATTTCGATTCATGAGTAATGGTGCAGCATGAGTGTCGTACTTCCGCGGATCTCCTATTGCGAGGCCGATCTTGAAAAATGTTTTTGAAAATACACGCACGCATTCCCATACGATAAAATGCAATATCGTGAGCGGTATATTTGTTATACTTTTTTAGAAACAGTCTTTATACAATATCTCAATTATATTATGTACAATTATATATACTAGCTAAAAGATAAAACCTATGTCCCTTGCTATTACATTAAATCCGAGTACGAGTTCAATCTGTCGAACTTTAATTATATAATATCCCAATCTTTACTCGAAAATAATCCAATTGAAATCTCGATTACTTATACCCTGGTCGTATTTACAATAGCGCAATGGTACTTAGTAATGTACATGAGTCTTCGAGTTTACATACTCAGAAGTGGTCGTGATTCGAGGCTGTCTCATAAATTTTATATATATATATATATATATATATATACCTTCGTAATCTCAACGTATCAGGGCTAGGAAGTATTCCAAATACACACACACATATGGCGTAAATATTTGAGATGCGAAATTTCTTATTCCGTATCTCGCATGTCCTGAAGCGAATTTTTCAAGAATATCTTTTGTCTTTCTTAACCACATGTTCAACAATATTTTATACTTGAAATATATAGCTTTTGCAGGATATTTTTGTATTTGAAATACAAATATTTATGGCATTTTTACCTAGTCCTGAATATATCATCACGGTTCTTTGCTGTATAAAATTAGGCAAAAGAAAAAAACACGAGTAATAAAAAATTACCTATTCAAAACTATTTTAAGTTATTGTGATTGATCAACAATTTAGGCAGTACATTAGGTAATATGTAATAAACGTTATATCGAAAATACTAGTAGTCTAGAGTTTGGTCACCCATAGAATACTAGTCGGTAAATTACAATGGGTATCATACAATATAAAAAAATAATTCGCGAACGTATATAAGTCGCTTCGTTTCCGATTGGAAACAATCGTAATCATCAGTACGTAATTAGGCTGTTTCAACGAATGGAAATTAATATTGTCGATAATAGCTATTTAGCTGCACATTTCCCATCTCTTGCTTAATATTGACAGCTCGTCGATCGATCAATAGCTATCAAATTGTTGAGCTATATACACTTCCAGAAACACGCAATACCTGAGAATTCGTGCTGGAAATTACACAGTACCTTGACTTCTTACATAATAGCTGCAGATCATCTCAAAAGTAATACGCATAGCGCATTAATAGCGACATAAGCTGCTGCATGTAAGGTAAACAGAAGTTGAAACAACGAAGTTGTTCTCGGAGCAGTTGCTGCGCTTGATGCTTTCGTTAAATCCTCGCATACTCCTACAACAGAATAGCAAATGCTGAATATTTGTATATTTTGCTTACCCGGCATGCTTGTATTTAAATCCAACGTAGTATAATGCATCCCGAAACTATGGCAAATTGCGGCAAAATGCAGTAATTATTTCGCTGTTTCAACGAATAAGTTATTTTAATAAGATGTATTACTTCCCTCTTTTTCACTTAATTATTTTGAATATTATTATTCATCTAATTAATTTGTGCAATTTTAATAGTTCTATCTTTTAAAATTATTTATTTTAAATAGATATATAAATTGTGGAATAAATTTTCATAATTCATAATAATTTTTGTACAATATTGTATCTTTATAAATTACCTTGATTGGACAGTCTGTACGTCCATTCATCCTTGGCTTCTCTCTGACAAGCACGCGATGGCCTCGACAGCAATAGCTCTTGCTCCTGTTGCTTTTGCCTACCGCCTCTATCTCTAACGCCATCGAGAAGCATGGAAAAACAAAATGTTTGACCTGGACTGGCTGGGAATTCAAGATTCCGCTGCGACACTATCGTATACCACGTTCCTTTCTCCTCCCAGCTGCCATGACAAAAATAGGCTGCCGAAACATATCAATATATCGTTATATTTATTATATTTTTCCTTATACACATCTTTCTTACAAATTGTAAAAGATAATGAATGACAAATATTCATTTACTTACCAATCCTCTCATGTTCGCATGTGTTGCCGATTATTATTTCGGTTTGATCAGCTGACGAACAGCCTATTTGAATATTCGTATTTCTGCACTCCTCATCCTCGATGTTATCCTGCCAAGTCCGCCTTTTTGTTATCCTTGACAGCTCGCTGCGTCGCTGTCGTCTCGACACGGCGGTCGACAACGTACGCGACGGAGCAAAATCCAGGATCTTGTATCGTCCTAGGTGAGGACATCTTCTTTGATGCAAGAACGTAGCTATAGAACGAAAATAGACATGATTTGCATACGTTTTGCTGCTCGCCCACTATCCCACGATACCATGATGATGCGCGCAGAATTTCCTATATCAATATTTATGAGTGACGACGTAACATGAATTAGCACTTACTTATTAAGGTCGTATACGGCATCGTGGAGGGATCCGAGATTGAGCACGCCTCGTCTGGCATAATCGCTTTTTGATCTGCAATAAGACGGAAAAAACATTTTTTACATATTGCGTAACATTGGCTTTTAATGTCGCATATCAAAGTGCTCACCTGACTGCTGTATCTCGATGATGTGACTGTCTCTTTTGTGGAATATCATGCAAACGTAACCAATATCGCTGCAATTATAAATAAGAATAAATTCGAACAGCTGTGACGCACATTAAAAATTATAAAAAAATGAAGAGATCACTTACCAACCGCTGGTGACGTGAGCAACTAATTTCACTTTATTCCCTTGCATGTTGTCGTTCGGATATAATTTTTCCAAATTGTGACAAACGATCTTTTCTTCATAGGCAGCTTCGCCGTCGGTATCCTGCATTTGCGCCTTTACTTTCAACGTGGCGTTTTTGTTCGTAAAATGATAGTTCTTTGTACCATCGAGAGAATGCCAGTCATGGTGTTGAGTTACCCAAGCCGGATATTTGCATCTACTATGCTCCTTGTCGACTGTTAAAAAAAAAATGTAAACGTATAAAAGATAGAAAATAATTATTTTTATGGATTTTGCGAAACACATGATTTTCTGCACAATTTACCTTTAGTAAGTTTTATGGTAGGAGATCCTTCAGAAACTGTGGTTAGGCCGTTGCAAGTCGGATCGCCAGACTGAGCGAGTAAATAAATCATCTTTCCCTGATGATGAGGCTTTTCTTCGTACAGAAAACACCTAGCATAGAAATTGTTATAGAATGATTTAATCAATGATTTTTTACGAGAAATCCTTTTTCATTAATTATCATGTTCTTCCATCGACGTACATGTTTATATATACGCCTCATGGAAAGAACGAAAGACTAATAGATAATGATAATGATAATAACGGTGAAAGATGACAAATAAGTGGTTAACCATCTTTTCACCTTGCCAAGTCCGACTTGTTTTTTTACACCATAAACACCATGACATGAAATGTGACATGCTGAAACCGCAATACGTGAACATCTGGCGTACAGGTGCAATGGAACGTAAATTAGCAACTTGATGCGTGCAGTATGAGCGTATCGCGATCAAATCGCAACAGCGAAAAGACCGTTGCCGTTACGGTGTCTCTTTAGCATAATATGCTTTACACAATACACAAAATTAAAATAATATGTTTTACCTGTAGGTTTTTGCTTCTCCCAGTGTGTTTCTCTCTTTCAATGTTCCCACAAGATATTTATTTCGACCATCGTTCCAAACGGCTAGGCACTGTAATTCTTCGGCTGCAAATATAACATAAAAAATTTTAAATGTATAAAGAAGAATAAAATATTATAAAACATACTTTGAAAATTTAATTACAGGTTTTAATTCTTTTAGAGTATTTGTAAAAATATTGATCATTATCATTTGCATAAAACAATTAATACAATTTCTATTCAAACCATACAAATTTAAACAAAATTATATTCTAATAGATGTTATTTTTACAATAATAAATATAATATTACTCATGATTCCATTGAGCTCTAGACAGCCGTAACATTAATTGTTAAAAGTTGTTTGCACACCACGCGCATTTAATATATATGTTGTAAAAAATACATAATATGTAATATATTAAGCACGGGAAATTAAATCAATCCAACACTGACAATACTTTTAACAACAATCAACTTACTGTTGCTCTCGGTCCCCGCGACGTCTGGACAGGCCTGATACTTGAGCAGAAGCTTGCTCTCGTCAGTGCATTTTTCCGCGAGGCTTATAGGCATAGCGCACTCGGCGTAACCCCGATTGTACGTGAATGTGAACGACGCTCCGTTGAATGGGCAAGCTATCGACTTCGAGTTTATACGGAACATCGAAAAGAGCGTATCGTCCGAGGTAATCATCCCACACATCTCTTCCAACGACTTTCGATGCTGGTCGCACCAACCTGGAAAAATCATTGTTGTTAATTTTATGTTTAATTTTTAGCTTTATACTTAATCTTAATGTAAATCTAAATGCCGAATTAACGTACCTTCGCGATATTGTATAACATTTTCATGACGTCCATTGATGATCATACATTGGTAACAGTTCTCGCCATCATTGCTGAAGCAATGAGCAGAATTTCCATTATTAATCGTAAGTCGAGTAGTCGATGTATTTTTTACATTTTTATGTTTTTCTCGATTAAAATAAGCAGATACTTACTAAACGATATATTTGTCGTCGGTTCTTTCGACGCATGTTCGATCTCCGAAAACGGTTGTATTTATAACGACTGCAGACTGCTTGCCGTACTGAAACCATTCTCCTGACCAGCTCGATGGAAACTCGCAAGATCCTAAAATATGACAAACTTCAATTTTTCCGCGCTAATTTTGATGATATTCTTTAATAAATTTAAAATCTTTAAATTATATTCTTCTTAAGAAAAACTTTTTAGTGGTATTAAAACTTAACAATATAGTTTTAATTTAAACCTTATACATTAAAATTTTATTAAAATCCGAAATAACTCAAACAAAAAAAAAATAAAAAATATATTTTTATTTCATATCTCCAAAATTATCACATATAATATTTTATATTATAACATAAATCTCATGTTACGAATATTTCTGTACAAGAGCTCAAAAATAGAGATAATCTCGCTGCCAAGGTTTATTATCATTTCGTTTTATTCGTTAAAAAATATGTTGTAAATAGTAAATGTAACCCAATTGTAAATTTATTCATCGAAAGGAATTCTTTCTCGTTAAAAATCAGTTGCCTTTTAATCAGGGCGTTTACGTTTATTCAGGTGAAGAATTCGAAAGAGAGCGAAGAGACTCGCTTGATTGAGAGAATTAAGAGGGTCCACGTGGTTTTCGTCGGGGCTTTCATTAAGAGGCGCGGACGATTAGAAAATTGCTATCGGACCCAATGCAACACGATTACTGCGGTCAGGGCGTGAGAGTCAGATGATGAAGAAAGGGGACTACCGCGCGTCGCGTCGCGTTACGTTGCGTTGCGTTGCGTTGAGTTGCGTTACGTTGCGTTGTGTGCGTGGCGAAGCGACGAGCAACGCTCGGAATGCGCGAGCTAGAAAAAAAAAAAGAGAGAGAGAAGAAGTTAACGACACGCGGGCCGTGTTGCCCGTCAATTTTCCCAGCCTTCGTCGCCTGTTTATCTTAGTCACCGGCCGCCAAGCGACGCTATTTAGCGAGTTCTAGTGAAAAGTTGCCAGACAGGACGAGAATGCTCCAGCGGAAAGTTTTCAGACGTATGCGGCAAACTGGAGCAAAACTCGATGTGAATGATCGAATGCTTAGGATTTGAAATGGGGAAAAAAATACCATGCGACTTTTTGAACATTTTAATTGTGAAGCTATTTCGTCGACTGTCTCACAATCGGTATGACAGCTCTATTTCTGAGACATTCCGACGAAATATATTTGTGATAAATACACAGCATTTTATCATAATGCTTATAATAAATTTTCGAGATTGAGTATTTGAGCTTCAAGCGTGGAATATGAATGTCCGGGCTTAAAGTTAATAATAGTATCAGCCTGCCTTTCGAACGTAAATCAATTTTAAGAAATGGAATTATTAAGCCGTTCATGTGTGCATGGGGAGTTCTTTATAAAATATTCTTATAGACCGTGGTCCCGCGAGGCTGAGTAATAAATGCCCTTGCGGAACGAAGGGTTAAGGTCCGTTCGGCAGTGCGGTATATTTACCGGCTCGCGATGTTTAGTGCGTTCGATCGAACGTGCGTACGTTTCGGGGTGGTTGCTTGCTCGGCAGCGCGAGCGAATGTCAGAAATAGCCGGGAAGAGGGCGGAGGTACGGAGGGTGCGCGAAGGGAAATGGGATACACACGCGACAACGTCTACGGGGTGTCCCAGAACCGATCCAGCCTTTAATATTAATGACGAGCACGTCGACGAAAATGGAGTCGGTGTTTCCCGAGGGGGATGTAGGAGGCCATTACCCGTAACAGTCGACATAAGTCATCTCTAATTAGAGTTCTAAAGTGTTCGAACGTCAGAAAGGTAGCGTGGTGGTTGCTTGAACGTTTCAAATAAACATCGAACCACCGCCGGTTACTCGGGATTTTCTAAATACACAAGAAAGAGACAAGGTCTCGTCTCGCGTAGGATCGCCTGGATCGTAATTCGAAAACGTTAACTCGCCATCGCTTCAGCTCGGAGGAAAATTGACTCCGATGAGGGTTCTCAGACACCTTGTATGCTGGACGGTACGCGCACGTGCACCGCGCGCGAACCGAGCAGCCAGCAACGTGGAGCACGGGGAGAACAGAGGAAAAGGGGGCGAGAGGAAGAGCGCGTCGACCGTTTTAGACACGCATCTTTCGTCGAAGGAACATCATTTATCTCGACGTGCTCGGAAGAGGGGGCACGAGAGGGTGACGTTCCGCCCTCTCGCCCCCTTCCCCCCCCCCTCTCTCTCTCTCTCTCTCTAGCGATCGTCTTCGGGAAGAAGCGGCGACAGATACCGCGAACGCGCGGACAGCCGCTCGACAGGCGGCGGTTGGTGGCTTGCGTGACGGTTTTGTGCGTCTCCGCTCTCTTTAACAGCTCTTTTTGAGAGAGGCCCGGCGAGAGCGAGGCGCGAAGCCGTAGAAAAGCGGGGGGGAAGACCATCTCACCACTCGTTAACGAGCTAACGAGCGCGCGAGTAACGCGCGGCGCGAACGAGAGCGCGAGTCCCGCGCGCGCGAAGAGACCGAATCGGATGAGACCGAATGGAGACGCGAGGAAACGCAACGAGACGACTTAACCGACGGGGGAAACGTGACGAATGGGCTTCCTCGTGGCGGAAATGGAGTGTCCAAGTTCCCGCATTTAAATATCCTCCTTTTATGCAATGTGTGTTAAACGCGCTCCTCGTGCACGTGGCGACGTTTCTTTGTGAAACCGAGACGAGTCACCCCTAACGAGAAATGTCGGGAGGCGTTCCTCCCGAGCTGCGGCATGTTATTAAGAAAAGGGTTATTTTTTTGCGCGTTTCTCCTGGCGGGTAAATAGATAACTCCGAGCTCATTTTTCGGTCACTTCTCAGATGTAATTTCACGTTGGGAAGTTCTTGATTGAAACGTGACTCCGTCGTTCCATCTGGCATTAGAATTTGAAAAGCTGATGAAATGATAAAAGAACATCGATCGTCCGCCTGCCGAATTAAATTTCAGTAGGAAATAAATCATTCGCTCTTAAATAGAAAATATTTCCCATTTATCAAATTCATTTATTTCTGAATACCGTGAAATTTGCCGTGACATTTTTACGCAGGCGAATTTAATAAAAACGTTCCAATGATTAATTCAACTTCATATTTTTTTATCATATCAGCGGGGGTGGTAAAAAAATATATATATATAAATAATAAAGCATTCAAATTTCGTATTAATATAAATTTCAGAGAATAATTATCGAAATAACTTTTGCGAATTTTCATATACAATATTTTTCTCCTCGCGTCTTTTTAATATATATTTCTAAAAGAGAGAAGCAGAAGATAGTAAAGTAGTAGTAGTACATATTCTACAGTATCGCTTCTTAGAAACGGTAACGTTAACAATTTATGTTACTTCATCGTATGTTGACTCGGTGACTTCACTCGATAATACCGCACTTAGCGACAGATCTTAACGCACAGGGGCCTTTAACATTCTTTAAGGTGATAGTAAACATCAAGATACGCCCCGGCATGCGAGGAGAGGAGTATGACAAAGTGGCGTTCAAGGGCGCTCGTATGGACGAATAGACGTAATTATTTGCTGTTCCCTCATTGTTCGCGTATTATCGAAGACGGCGAATGTATATACACGACTCTCGCTCGACGATCGCACGTGCACATGTACATCCCCCCCCCCCCACACACACATACATTATTTTATATATATATATATATATATATATATACACACATACATACATATATATTTACACGCAGCAAACTCTCGGCCGGTTCGTAGGTGACTCACCGTTTGCGGAGGGTAAATCGACCAATGGTAGTATCAGCAGCACCAACACCGATACAGGGGCGTGGATCCCTTTTCGGCGCGGGAATGTCGGTTCCTGCATCCTGGAAAATGTACGCACACTTTCATTATACATTAGCGTTGAATTATGCAGGACGGTCGGTGCGCGAATTTCTGGCGCGGGCAGCGCGCGAGTACCTGTCGAAATATCTTATTTTCCTCAAAGCGGAGAAGCCGCGAGCATTATTATTGAGCATAATTGTAAATTTCAGTCGGTATACAAAATAACGCTTCAGACGACAGATATACGCGATACGCTTATCATCGACACGTTCAAATTGAAATTGAAACGATTCATTGTCATATCGAGCTACTATATGTGAAGTTATGTAGCAACTTCGTTGCAATTAATCCAATTATTGTTATTATTCGTCACGAAAAATGGTTCGACTCGAATGAATTATAAATGTGAAGGATTTTGAGATGTGACAGGAAATTGAATTATAATTCTTTTTCTTAGCTTTGCTTGATATCTCTTCGTATTTAGAATAGCGATATTAAAATTTTTTTCGAGTTTACTTTATGAGCGAATTACGTATGAAATGAAGCACAGAAAATATAAATTATATGTCCGACAAAATGTTATATTATTAGAATTAAAATGGAAAAGAAATGAGAGATAATCTGACGTGGTCAATAATGCCGAATGAGACGGCGCGAATGTTAAAAGTAGATCGGTATGCAAGTAATATAAAGTAGCACGAACCACGTGTCTTCGTGACGATAAAACACGAAGTACGTACAGTGGGGATGGAAAAAGTGGTGATAGATAACTCGAGGTATAGAATAGATAAGATAAGTAGATTAAGCTTATTTACCTCGAGGCAAATGCCTTGAGAAAATACAAAAGAATCTAAGATAAAATATAAAGACAGTCTGTCGACGAACTGAAATATAACTGCACTGATTTACAAAGAGACTGTAACAAAAAAAAAATAGATAGAAATTAATAAAATAGAAAAAAATAATAAATAAAAAAAAATTGGGACTAAGCATATATATGATTTTAATTAATAGACAAATAGATAAAAAGATAGGTTTATTACATTCAAAACGTATATCGTCAATATCAAGAGGACAATTAAATTATTCATTAATCAACTCAGTGTTTGATGTATTGATCTCATAGATACCGCGCGATCTTCTGAATTATTCCGCGCTTATCATATTTGATTCGTTTCATCAAATTTGTTCGGATACGATTCGCTCGATTCAATCAATGTCTCGAAATAAGGACAATCTATTGCGTTTTAACAAAATTCTTGCGACCATCCTCTATGTCAATAAATATAACTACCCTTATATTTACATTCGCAAATAACGTCGCTTGGTTCGATATAAAAAAAAAAAAAAAAATTGACGACATCATGGTGATGCATGAAAAATACCAGTGTGCCACATCATGTCTGTATTGTAAATGAATCATTTATGCTCGATAAAATCAATATCTCGAAAAGAGGACGACCAGTCGCGTTTCTATGAATTAAAGGGACGTGTGTCGCGTGGGACGCGCACACGGCATCTCGTGTAATAGTTTTTCGTTCCACGATTTGGGAAATCTCCCTTATGTTCGTCGTCGGTAAAGCTGACTATGTCACGCTATGTGCTCATGGGTATCGAAACTTAATCAATTGCCGGGATGAGATCAATACGTTGGAACGAGCTAATCCCGGTCTTCTGTGACTTGCAGATTAAAGGTCCTATTCGCTGTACAAAAACACTTCCGGGACGAAAGGTCAATTGATATAAGAAATACAAAGATTCTCTACAGTCACAGAGAATAATAATGAGAATAAGCGTGAAAGTGAATGCGCTAATTGCCTTGATTTTGCAAAATCACCTGCGAGTGTGCTTGACCTCAGACGTCACCCCGATGATACAGCCGGTAATTGTACACCAATTAATCACACTTCCACTATAATATCTTTATCTATATATATATATATATATATATATATATATATTTAAATATATACATACACCTACATACGCACACACACTCGAAGTTCCAACGAGATACGATAAGAGAACGACCGTCCCGTAAAAAAGCAGAACGTATTGTTATATCCGCACATTTCCTCTCCCCGTTCCGATCACATCGACTCCACGGAGGATCGAAAATCTACCTTATGAGCTCGGAGGCTCGGAGGAGGTACTCCTCGAGAGTCGAGGAACTCCTCCGCGTTATCTTATCGCGCGCGATATATCGAGACGCTTTCCGCGTCGCGAGAGGATTCCCGCCAGCCAGCCGCGTATCGGTACTCCTCGCGATCGCCTCGGTAACCGGAAGCCGGGGTGTCCAGAGCGGAAAAGGGTGAAGAGACGCGACGAAAATGCGAAACGCACCGCCGCCGGCTGTCAGCGCGACGGAATGGGAACGATTCGGCCGCGCGGGGCTGCGTCGGCGACCGTCGGCTATAGATGTGGGGTAAGCATCCCCGGCTTGGTTGCCGCGGCGGCAGGCAGGCTAGAGACGCGGCGACGAGCGTCCACGTACGTATCGCCACGTGAATGAAAAGAACGGCGGCTGCATTATTTAACAGGGTACACGTGTACCACTCTGCTTTGTTGCGACGTGACGCGAACGCGCTTCCTCCTCCGAGACGCGTGAGCCGCCGTCGTAGCCCATATTCGCATCCGCGGTTGTTTTTTTTTTCTTTTTTTTTTTTCGCGCACTAGTTTCGTACAGTATTGAACAGACCGGAAGTTTCGAGCGAATGATTTCCGCAGAGGAGACTCGTGCTTTTCTATGCCCCGTGCGTCATCCCGACTCCTCTCTGTTCCTCAAACCGATGACGAGTACAATGTCAATAAACGTGTCGAGAGGCCTTATCGGTCGCGATGATCCAACTTCATTTACTCATTCTCACGATGAAATAAAGAAGTCATTCGACTTTATTCCGACAAAGGACTCGAACGCCTTCAGAAATACATTCTTCAAACATTTTAACAAACGGATCTTGAAAAAAAAAAAAACAATGTAATTTTCGTTAAGATGACATTTACTTAATGTCTATTGGAAAACGATCTCTCTCTCTCTCTCTCTCTTTCTCTCTCTCTCTCTCTCTCTCTCTCTCTCTCTCTCTCTCTCTCTCTCTCTACCATTTTTCATTATCGCTAAAGTTCCATTCGCGAAACTCTTTAATGATACAATAATGTCCTTTCGGTATTGAATTATTCCGTAACTACCGGTGTCTCAGCATCGAAGCAATCGCCATTATTCTTGCCTATCCTAAAGCGACCGTGGCTGAAACGACATTCGATAGCGGTGGGAGAGTCTGTATTACAGGTAGGTACTATAATTCTGAAAGGGACAACGAATCGCTAATCATAGTTATTCAACTTCGAGCTATCGAGCATGATTAAGCGTTTGTGCCAACGAACGGACAAATCTATTTTCTTCTCCGAACGCATTGCGTGTGTGATAAAACGCGCCATTAGCTTTTCCGAAATAGATCTATTTTAGATCGGTTTCATCACTAAAGTCAACGTACGTAATGATCTACGATAACCCCGTGTGTATCTCTTTGCGGTTAATCAGCGAGAGCGGACAATTGAAATTATCAATTCGTTTATTATTTAAAGCGAATGTGATCGGACGTATCTCTATCACGTTGGATAGTAATTTTGAGTAAAGTAACAGAAGCAAATTGTAGCATCTATATAAAAAATATTGATAGACAAATTATAAAAACAAAAAGGAAGCGATGGAAGTATAATGGCGCTAGCTAATAATAGAAACTTCTATCTCTTCCTTATATTTCGTTTATAACATTTTTTATACAGGTGTTACAACTCGTTCCTGTTACTTTTAATTCCAGTTTCCCCTATTTAATATGTTTTTTATATCTGCGAAAAGACGGGTCACAAAGAATTGACGCGTGGATGGATACTGTGTAATACAGCGATAATATTACAAATCCCCCCCCCCTCTCTCTCTCTCTCTCTCTCTCTCTCTCTCTCTCTCTCAGAAACGCACGTTTCGTGATACGCGACGGATCGAATTCTCTTCTGTTTAGCGAGACTCGCACGTTGGATGTTACCACGTTGCATTATATTTATCTTAAATGCGATCCAGTTATTGATCTCTAAGATTAGGCCCTGGCTGGCCATTGAACAAATAAAAAGTAAAGTAAATAAATGCCAGACGATCCGCTTCAGTTTCATGATCACGTAATGCTCACGATTATATCTCAGGTAGAATATCGTCCGTTCTCTCTTTTATCACGCTGATTCACCATTCGAGATCAGCGATGATAAACGCAGCGAGACGTGTCTTTTTTTTTTCTTATATTTTCTTTTTACGTTTCAGATAACGAACGAGGGCTATTTGGCTTGCGGTTGGCTCGAAAAAGCAAACATCATTCTTTTGTTAAAAAATCGTTCCGCCACCGTTGCTATCATTAATGTGCGCCCTTACCGCTCGATATGTACGAATCGAGCTTTCGATTCTAGGAATAGCTGTGATGACCATTTATCATATCAAACTGGCTTCCCCCAGTCACGGTCACATTAGATTCCAATTAGGGTGCGATCGATGATGACCTTTGACATTCAAAATTTTATGTAGCGTGCTATTCGCGCTGGTACACTTTGCGAAATGGCATCTCTCTCAAAGTACATATTCGATTATTGATAGAAATAATAATTACGATGTAATTTAACTGATTAAATAATTCAGATATCGATGATAATAGAAATTGTAATGCGAATTAATTAATTACATCGAACACAATAATGACAATAATAAATGATAGTTGCGTGTAGCGAGCTGCTGTTGGCAGAGAGGGAGAATAGAATAGAAAGTTTTTAGGAAGGTATTTAACGGGATACATTTTTATGAAAATTTTTTCGTGGCTATCGCTGCGACGACACGAGATTAACTTCAATAACACCGCGCAGATACAATAAATTTCGTCACGTTGATTATTTAAATCCTAAGAACTTGCATACAAAACAATAAATTATGCCCGCATATCAGAAAATTAGTCGTAATTCATCGAGCTTCTGCCGACGCAAAAGAAAAAATGAAAAAGAAGAAAAAAAAAAGATATCCCAGGACGAAGATGCTCGATGATCTCAGGTACTACCTCCTGGTACCCTCAGAATGACCTCAGGAAACAGATTGGGAAGAGAAAACTAGTACCCGAAACATGGGACAAAAGGCAACCGCGAAGTCGAGCCGGTTGCACCGACGTCGGTTAGCCTTTAATCTCTCCTCTGTATCTTTATTATAGCTGCGATTGTACGATGAGGAGGATTGTATGTAATAGGGGGAAAAGGATATCGCTGGCCGATTGAATAGCCAATCAAAGCGATCGATACAGCTGATCAACCCCATGGGACGCTTGTACTTTACGACATTAAATCTGCCCTTCTTAGTTACAGTTTGGCACATTTCTCGCTCTTTCAGTTTGTCTCTTTCTCCAAAGAGAAAGTTGAGAACAAAAGATATAAAAAGTGCCGTTAAAAAAGTCTGAAGCTATATTATTTAAATCAGAAATAATCAGGCTTATTTTTCTTTTTGAAATCAGTTCTGTTTAGATGTAGTTTACAGTTTTTGTATCCTAAGTGTTTTTGATGTCTACAATTTATTTTCAATTTTTGCATTTTTTATTTTCCACGCATTTAGGAATTTTATTTTTCTTTAGTAAAAATTTGATTAAATTATTTTTCTTATATTTTTTTTACATTTAACAAATATCTTTATAATAAAGAATGTCTATAATCTGTCTATAATTATAATTTCAACAGAATAAAAAAATATAAAATCTTATCAATTATTTTTTGTAAATCATTATCATTCGTATTAATTAATTCCTTAGATTTTTTAAATACTTTTTTAATATTTTTTAAAATTATTTTTTTTTTAATTATTTTACACTCAAAAATGATTCACATCTTGATATTTTACTGAAGAAAATAAATTAAAAATTTTCAAAATTAAAAATCCGAAATATTTTATGTTTTGTTTCATTTATAACGATAAAAAATTTAAAGGCAACTAAAAGAAATAGAATTATTAATTTTACTTGTAAAGAGAAATTTATATCTATTATATATTTTGTATGATATTTTTATAAGACTAGTTTATAAGACTAGATTTATTTCAAATTATATCTGAGAGCTATAAATATTTTTATAAGACTAGTTTATATTTCAAATTATATTTGAGATGCTATAAATTATTTCTAGCTGCTGTTTATAAATAATTTCAATGCTTTCAATAGCAAATTAAATTCTCTCAAATTTGTAAAGCTTTTGTAGCGAAATCTATATTTCGTGCCGTGCGGTGTACCTCAAACATGGGCCGAATCGACGTTTACTTCAAAATGATATTCTTCGTGTCCCACGCTAAAGGGTGTTTAACCCTTAGGTTAACCAAATTTTCTTTCATCATCTATAGACAAGACTATCATCTATCAAGTTCGCGGACTCACTAAGTCAGGGATTGACCATCCGTGTAATCGGCTTTTAATCTTTCCTTTTTCTTTTTACTTTTGTCGGCACTACAGCTAAAGTTACCACAAATGGAAAAAAAAACTTTCTTGTAGAAAATATAACCTTTCTAGCCGAACTTTCTTTTCTTTTTGAAAACGTGTTCCTTTCGATGTTAGTACAGAAAACATAGGAGGAAAGAAGCGGCTAGTTAAAACAGACCTTCGGGATAATGATCAAAGAGTGGGCGGGGGGGGGGGGGAGGAGCGGCCGTCAACTGGAGGCTGATCTCGGCGAAGATCTTGACTCCGACGAATAAAGCCTGATACTCTGGCTTTAAGCGAAACTTAAAATTTTAAATTTGTTGTATATATACCAAAAGCAAAGGCGAAACTTAAATCTTAATAAGATAAGCACGAGTTAAAGCGCTCTAAAGATAATTTGCCTTGGTGAGGCAAATTTAAAATCTCGTTCAAAACCGAAATAACGTTGGTGCAACCGAGACTTAAATCGCGGAGGCCGCTGGATGACAAACTCGCACGACGAGTTTCTCGAGGAGAAGCGAGAACTGGCGAGACTAACCTTTACGCTGGCTAGTATCCGTCACCGTGGCGAAGGTAGCACCCCGTGGAAGCAATCACATGATGCACTAACAACGAACGCACAGCACGGTCGCTCCGTCGTTGCCGGGTTGAATCCGTCGACGGGGCATCGGTCGGGACGCCGCCGCGCGATCCGTATCGGCCTCGGCACGAAAGTGACAGAAGGGAACGTAATACGGGACGGTCCTTCGCGAGTGGCCAGGGCGCCTCTCTCTCGCTCTTTCTCTCGCCTGTCTGTCCTTCGCTCCCTTTCCTGCTCCCTCCGTCTCGCTTTCACCTCCTTCCTTTTTTTCCACGCGTCTCGTTCCCACCTTCTCCTCGGCGGAGGTGTCCTGACGGCGTCAAGGTGTACGGGAGCGTAACGAGGCGATCCCGCGAATGTGCGGCGGCGAACGCGGACGCGAGCGCGACAACACCAGGCACGCGGGGGGGAAGAGGCGAGGGAGGGAAACGCCTGTCGCGATCCCGCGACGTTCCGCGTACGGCGATCTCTGGAATGCGAGGGACGTACGGATCCGATGGACTCCACGGTACGCCCATGCGGCGTCGTCGTCGTCGTCGTCGTCGTTGTCGACGTCGTCTCCGGCGGCGGCGACGGCGGAGCGGAGTGGAGCGGAGCGGAGCGGCGGCACAGCGAGGCAGGGTAACAATGGCGGCGTACGACGTGCGCGAACGTGTGTGTATGGAAAGGGGGACGGGGAGGGGGGCGGGGAGACAGCGGCGACACTAGATGTCGCGACGAGATGGCAAACGCACACTTCCCGAGAAAACTCGGAGCACTGACTGAATCGTGCGACGTCTCAGCTTGATGCTTTTCTGTCGATTCGAAATCAACGGTAGCCAATCGCACGAGGAAAAAAAAGGAGACCTCTGCCCTTCGCCGCGTCTCTCTGCCAATCCTCGAGGAGTCCTGCCCTTTTTTCCTTTTTCGCGACAAAAAATCCTCCCCCGAGAACGATTCTCGTTTTATCTTGTTAGGAATATCCTCGTTTTCCTTTGTTCTCTGTAGTTTATAACGTGTTCCGTTAATTTTTAGGGCTCTGAACAAACGCCGTCGGCATCGGTTACGATTATATTACATGGTTTATGTAGTTTCGCATTAGATCGCTCGAAAATGGCAAAAATGGGTCGTTCGTTCTTGGAACGATAAATTAAGAAGGCGAGGGAGCAGCGTTCTCGAATACATGTATACCGACGCGTCTAGGATACTTTGCCGTCCGCGCGCTCGAGAGGGCGACAGCGGAAAAGGCAGTCCTTGAATTCCTCTCAACATCGAAGACACTTTTGACTCTCGTATTGCGCTTTCGTATATCAAGTCGAGATTTACATTGATATAGACAGTCTATTTTATAGACAGACTATTTTATATTATCAAACTTATAACAATAAGATGATAATAATAAAGTGATCATTGATCAAGATTTATTATATATATATGTTATATTTTACAATGTACTATTCATATCTTATACTTGACCCGGCAAAAAATTTTCCATATATATACTTAGATGTAATTATTTATAAAGCGTTTTGTATATATAAAATATTAAAGTATAAAATATATAATTGTATATGGAAAATTACCGGAGAGATGTTAAGAAGAGTTCACAAACTGTTGCTATGTAATAATTATTAGATTTATTAGATTAAAAAATATCTATAATCTATTGTTAAATTTGGCGATAATATGAATCCAAACATCTCAATTAATTTTGAAAAAAGAATTAAATCCTGTCTCGTAAGATTCGAACGCATCGTGTTTTATAAAATAGAGTAGAGTAACGCTGTAATCAATTAAAAAGTTTTGGGATCCGAGAAATTCCCAAAAATATATCTAACTATGACTTAATTCCGATAAAATTCGACATAAAGTTTCCTAATTATAAACTAATTCTTAAGTTATCATTTCGGGTAATAACAGTTCTTGCATGTCGCAACGTGCTGCGCCAGCCGTGCTAAAAATAAAAATTTGAAAATTTTATCGCTTTGCTATCGAAATTTATATACTCCTACAGCATTTTGCGAGTGTTGGATTTCATTTCTTCGTCGTCCATTAAATTGAATATACGGTGACGAATGGTGCCGATCGTCGTTGACGATTTGCCGGGTCCCGTCCGTCCCGCACCGCGCACGGTAGCGCCATCGCGGCTGCGTCGACCGCGCATCGTTTCTGGTTTTGTTGACGATGCACGACTCACGATCGAATCCGGCAGCGTGTTGCCCGCAGCGTGTTCGATAGGCGATCACCTTGGCCCTGGTGATCGTCATTCATTCATCATCGCGAGTGGACCAACGGATCAAGTGTCACCGCAGGGCGCGTGTGATCGCGCAAACGAGCCACGCCGAGCCACGCCGAGCCACGCGCTTTGAACGGTACGTACGCACCGTGCCACGCACTTGACGTAAAGTCCCATGCCACTCGTAGAACGTAGGAACGCAACGAGGAGTGGCCGGCGACAGCGTGACGCGAATCGAAACTATGAAAATTCAAAGAAAATAATTATTGGTATAATATATTGGTATAAATATTAGTCAGAAAGTAACCTGGGGATCTGCAATTATCGTGCAATTATCGTGAACGAGTCAGAAAGAGAAATAGACAATAGAGAATGACAAAGCACGCTGGCACGTTTTGCTCCAGTTTTTATGACGCGAATCAAATCAAGCTGTCAGTGAAGATCAGTAGAAAATCCATAAGAATGTGAAGCGGTATTCGTGGAGAGTTTGATTTTATATGAATAAGATTTTTAAATATGATTTCGAGGAGTTTCCATTGACTGGATGGAGTCTCACGATCGTCTAAAAAACGAGGCTTGTGACGATCTTAAATGTAAAATCGCATTATGAATACCGTCCTTGATCGCGTCGCGTAGAGAGAGAGAGAGAGAAAGAAAGAGAGAGAGAGAGAGAGAGAGAGAGAGAGAGAGAGAGAGAGAGAGAAAGAGAGAATACCGAGAAGCACATGGCGCGGCCTCCATTTTTACGAGGCGCGAAAGATTTAAAAGAGCTTACCGGGAGGTCGGGGATCGGAAGTCGATTAAAAATTAGAGAAGACTCGAAGAGAATAAATTCTACTACATAGAGGAAATGCCTTGGCATAACAAGAGCAGCAAACGGGACCTATATTTAGTTTTTCCGGCGCGCCAAATTTTATCGGAACCGAACAAAGGACAGCTAAAACCCCCCCGCTTAGGTGAAAGAGACTCTTAAAAAAAAATGTTAACAAAAGGAAAAGTCGAACATGTAGCTATGTTAATTGTTTCAACTCATAAAATAGACTTCTCTTACTACATATTCGTGCAAATTTCTCGTTTCGGAGTCAGTCCTTTTAGCTGTATTTGCTTTCACATTCATTATTCGAAATGAAATGACTATATGTGTCCAGACATATTATGCGGAAAAAGAGAAGAGAGGGAAAAAAATGGTAAAAAAATATAGAAAATAGGGCGAGAAAAACTAACGACTACGTCGTAGTTCATCCTGTGTTCATGGTATTTCTATTGTGTTCGACACACAGCTTGACGAGGCAGGGAATGCCTCTATCGTCTATGGCAATTTAAAAAAAAAATCTCTGTCAGAGCTGGAGTAAAAAATAGGAGGAAATTAGAAACAAAGAGGGAGAAAAGGCGGAGTTTCTGAAAATTTCCGGAAATCAAAAACATCACGTGCACTGATGTCTGCGATTTTTGCAAGTTGCGAATTCAATCTGAAAATTCAAAAGAGAATCTATCGATAAGATATAGAATAAATAAATATCAACATTTTCAATTATTGAACGCAATGTCTCAGTAATAAATAAAAATTGTAAATAGGCCATCTACCTTCATGAAATGATGTTTAACTTTAAGACACTAAAATGTTTTATTTCATCTCTACTCAAAAGTGTATTAGTTTCAAATGATATTTATATTATAACACTATTAAGATATTTCAATCCGAACCTCTCATTATTTAAACATTTATTTTGGATAAGATATATAAACCTAGACCTAGTTTTTTTTATAATTTCTTCTCTTTTGTTTTTTTGTTATAAATAACAATCTTTTGTGATTTTACATTTTACGTTTGCGCGTCGATTGAGCAGAAAAATAAAAAAATAATGAGGAATCGTAAAAAAGAGGAGAGTAAAGGAATAACGCAAGGCGGCTCCGATCGTCGGAAAGTAGCCCGTAAGGAAGATTTGTTATCACAGAACGGGATTCTCTCGGGCACGAGGACACCACGTGCGAGGATGCAACACAAACGGCGGGAACGGCACCTTCGACGGTGATCGATAGCCAGCCAGGGGTCGCGTATATCGACGAAATGTTTCGCTCTCTTTCGCTGGACTATTCGCGCCGACCTGACCGAAGGATGCTCCGCGCGCATGCACGCCACGGACGTTTCCTTCGCGATGACAGATCGAACGAGCAGTCGCCACCGAAAGTGTTTCGCGACGCGCGCCTCTCCGCTTTTCTTATCGCTCGACCGACTCCTCGTGCCCGCCTCGTCTCTCTCTCTCTCTCTCTCTCTCTTCCGTTGTAATTATATATTCTGCGTTACTCCGTCGTCGTCCTCACGCACTTCGCTCGCGCCACGCTCGGATTCCTCGTGGCCGTTTCCTCGACCGATCGATGCGCTCGGTAATAAGCATCGATGTAACACGCGCGAGTGTGTGTCCCTCGAAACGACACTCGCCACGCATACTGCGTTTAATAATAATCGTGCGTATCGGTACATTTAATACTCTCGAGATAATCGCGGGACAAGCGCTTGAATGGGACGCCGCAGGGACGGCCGCAGCCTCCGATCACACGCGATCCGCGACATATGGGATCGCGTCCGTCCCATCGCGATGCTTTTTGCCGTTTGAAAACACTGAATGAACATCGCTGATCTGTAACACGGACTACGATCAGCAAAGTATATTGTTTATAATTTTATTATTCTGCACGCATATAATGATAAACTGTAGGCACGGAGTTATCGTTGCCTTTGTTTTGTGTTTAACAGGTTATCACCAGTTGCACAGCGTAAGCGTCTGATTATCGCTTTAAGCCTTATCATGTAGTATTTTGAACAACATATCATATCGTCAATTATACAAGTGTTATTTTTTTATAATTTCATTTATCTATATATAGAATGCAAGTTGTTACGAAAAGATTGTTGTTAATTTAAATATTTTGTCGTACTTTTAATATATTTTATTCATATTGATTTTAAATATTAATTAATATTAGATATTAATTAAGTTTTATAACGTTAATTTTATAGCGGTAATTGTTGATATAATTACAAGGGTGATTTCCAAAAAATTAAGCAATTTTACTTACTGTCTAAATTTTAATCCTGTTTAAAATAATGTAAAAACTACGTCTACATTCCTCTCGGCATATAAATTGAAAATGGGTTAATCGCATTCCTTTATCAATCGGGGGTGTTATCGAGGCCACGAGGACGTTCTCTGCGCAGGTGCTCGCCGCGGCATGCGAGACTTTTCGATCGTTTTTTTCTCAGTTGTAAAAGACGTTTGTTATTCCTTTCGATGTGAGTTGCCGTCTCGGTGGAGACCGAAATCAGATCGATCTTGATAAAATAGGAAAAAAAAAAGTAGAATAAAAACAACCGTGCGTGTGCGTTCGTAGCGTTTCGATACGCAATTGCAAATTAAAAGTCAACAAACGAGTCATATATTATATAATATTACGGAATATTACGAATGAGTCAAAGAGGCACTAATTGTTTTATTATCGATCACGTCCATTCGCTGGCATACGTATAGTCGCGATGTAAGCTTTCCTCCTTTTTTCGAACGACAATTTCATTTCCGTGACAGAAAGACTGAAACGGGATTGAGATTAATTAAATCAAGCATCCGGGAGTGTTCCATTTCTCGAGATTAGCGTCGGGATTTGTCGAGATTAACGATAAGAAAATTAGTGGCGGAAAACGCGCGAAGTCTTTCAGCAAAATCTCGCTAATCTGGCTGATCCAACAAAGGAATAATAAACTTCCGTATAAACTTTAAAGATCTGTTCGACAAAAATTATTTTTTTTTCTCTTGGCCATTGAAGTCTAAAAATCTATCAATTCAAAAGCATTAGAAAATGTACGATATCTCTAGAGTAATATTGATGAATGAAAAGATATATTTTTTTTTTATATCATCATATTGCAACATTTTTCGAAAAACATACTAAGAGATATATATATATATATATATATATATATATATATTTTTTTTTTAAATTATTCTTTCTTATTGCGTACGCGAGCATGTTATTTACACATTTCACAAAGCCACCAGTTTTTGTTTTAATTAAAAAAAGAAAAAAAAGAACAGATATTCGTTATATTCACGCTGCAAATAAAACAAAAGCACGCGCGGGGAAGCACTGTCGTTTCATTCGCCATCTCTTCCGCCGTTCTAAATCGGTTCTAACTTTACAAGGTAACGAACAATAAAAATAGAGGGAATCGCCGTACATATACTTTATTGCCGGCGTAAGAGCATTGCGGAACTTTGATTACGTCTGATCTCGACCCTTGCTCGCGTTAAATTTTAAACGCGCGGCCGGAAATCGATGCCGCGCCGCACGTACACACACGTTGTACGTACAACCGGCGCGCGGACGGCGTAGAAACGGATGACATTTCTCTTGTTCTTGTCTGCCGGCAGATATCGATGTGGATGTCAAACATGGTGCAAAAGTCGGACAACGGAAATGACGCCGTCGGCGACGGCCTCCGCGTGTATGCGAGTTCGATTGGCGACGAGTCGTTCGCCACGACCTTGACGCATTAGAAGACGACCGTTGCGGGTGCATCGGACGCAAGCGAAATGCCGTTGTTCGGACGGAAAATGGGTGGCGGGGGCAGCGGGGGTTCCGAGCACACCGGTCGTAATTTGCAGGATGGCCTGTTCCAAATCGCATCGCAGGCCTGTCACATCCTGGTGCAAGTGAGTCGATCTCCGCGCGGAGATGCTTGCGAGAGACGTTTTGCTGTACTGTCGAAAATTTTTGAAGAACAGATTTCGGTTCAAAATATCGATATGAGATACTAAATACTACTCGATGACATGCTATCCGACATGGAATGAGAAATTCGAAATAATATCGAAGACAATATTTAAGATATTATTACTTATTTATTTTATTATCCTTATTTCTTGAAATATTATTGTCCAGGATGTGGGAAAAATAATAATACTGAAATAGCATTGAAAATAATATCAAAAATAATGCCGCCACCATATATTATAGTATAAACAAGAATGCTAAAACTTGCTGATAAAGCTGACAATGAATGTGCTTGATATGCATTTTATCTTTGATATGAAATCATATAATCTTTTATTCTTTTGTGATTTGTAAATGCATACGAATGCAGAAAACGATACTGAAGATAGTATTAAAAGTAATACTGCAATCATTTCTAGTGTTAACAAGAATATTAAAATTTGCTGAAAAACAGACAATGAGTATGCTTCATATTTTATCTTTGACACATTACATCATGCAGTATTGCATAAAAAGAGCAAAATACAATTTGCATCTTTTGTATATTTCCGGCAAAATTGTGTAGCATGTGTTTTTTTTAATGTCTGATTTATGTAATTTATAAATTATAAAATACAATAATCCACAATGTAAACATAACGTTCGAATTAATAAGTATAATGGAGCATGCATCGCAATCTTAATCGATTCTGATGTACGGATGTTCTTTATTTCTCATGCATTCCTCGTTCTTCAAGAGGAATCTTCCGTTTTTCAACCTTCAAAAATAAGACTTTGATTAATTATACTCTCATTGCGTGATAGTCGAAGTATCAAGATGTATGAAATCATGTTACGAAAGATTATTACAAATCTATTTCTCGATTTTATCCTTTACAAAAATTCGAAAAAAATTAATTTTTTAAAGACATGAAATTCCGCAATTTACAATAAACATGTTGGCAAATTTAAAAATTATACCACGTAAAGTAGTAAAATTGTTCTTAATTTTTTTTTTTTTTCTCTTATAGTCGGGTAATTAATCGGACAGGCGAAGTCTGTGACAAAAATAAATTGTCTTTCTTTTCCGTCTCTCAAGGTGAACAATACGCACAACGTTTCTTACGGGGGTAGCAATAATGTGAACAACATCGCGTATTCGAAGTATTCCACGGCCGGCGGCTCCACCGCTCCGACGACGTCGTCATCGACGAAAAGGGCGACCGCTGCCAAAGCGTATCCGAAATACGCGGAGCCTCGGGATAAGGACCAGGATGTGCTGGTGTTGTTACCGCATCGCAAGAACAGAGCACCGCACCTCAAGCACAAATTGTCGGTAGGTCCTCGTATTATCACTACCCTCGGGCGTACCCTCGAGCGTCTAAAATTCAGATCGTCGCCGTGCGAATGCTGCAAAACCAAACACATCAAATTCAGTAATTTGAGGCCCTCACTCAATTTTACTATCAATTTTATTAACATTGATTTTACAGTCGAAACGAATCGTTCGCGATTTATTTTAATCTCGTTCTAATCGTACAAAAGGGCAGTATAAAAATCTTGCAATAAAAATTTCTTCTCGATATTTCCTTGTTTTCGTCAGGGAAAAATCCGGATTAATCTATGAATTCGCTGATTTTCCTAATGAATCACGAGCGTATTATATTTCTCGTCACGGATCACGTCCGTCTGAACAGATTGCAAAATCCGCGCACTTCTTTTTTCATATTAATGAGATAAGATTCAAGTTCACGTGATTGTCATTAATCAAAGGCTAAAGATTGTGATAGGAATCAACGAAACATATGATTCCTTTTCGTATGGAATCATCCGAGAACATGTAAGTATAGTAATTAGCTATTAGTTTGTTCAGCGTTGTTGCGCAGCAGCATTACACGATGTACGTGCAATATTATTACTTAAAAGTAATATTCTCTGTTGCAGACCGTGTCTGAAAACGCACGGCTGGACGTGAACTCTCCGGGAGGTGACGACGATCTTGAGTTATGGGACCAGTCCGGATTTATGCTGAGAAGCGACATGGACGATCCTCTCACGAATGCAAAGTACAGGTTTTAAATTTTAAAATTTAAACATCACAAAAAAAGAAGAAAATTTACGATAGTAGGTTTCAGGAAATAATATAAAAATTGCTTATTGCTTCGTGAAAATTACTTAAACAGTGTCGCTCTTCTTTCATCTATACTGTTGGTATAAATTATTATTTCTATCAAACAGAACTTACTACTCACTCTTGTTTTCTTGTGTAATTATTTCTTATGAATTTCTTATAAAACTAGAATAAGAACAGTTACTTAATGTTCGAAGGTTTACATATAAGAACCATTATACATATAGGTTTATAAGTTTATAAGTTACATATAAGAATTTTGTTATCACAACAAGATTGCGTAGTAAAGGCATATAATATTTTCCGTTGAAGGTGGGGCGCTCAGAGTTGGTGCAGACCCAGTTGTATACCGATAACGATCATACTGATTTTAATTGTTCTGGTCGTACTCTTGCCGCTGTTAGATCATGCGACGGACAAGCTAAATGTCACCATGATAGATTCAGAAATGATGTGCATGGATCACTGTAGTATATCCCTCGTGGAAACTATACCCGTGGGCTTGAATTATAGCAATAATACGGCGCGGCACGAAACAATCTACGAGTCTTGGATAGATCTTATTGAAATGGCACAAGACACAATTGAAATCGCATCGTTATATTGGACAATGAAAGGGGAAGATGTAGTTCCCGATAGCAGTGCTAAGAATGTAAGTAGTGAATGATCTGATAACATTATGAAATATACCGAACTGTTGATGTTATTTAGTTTGATAAATTTTCTTATTATAGGGGGAAGAAGTGTTCGAGTCATTGTTAAAAGCCGGAAGAGATAGACACATTACGCTAAAAATTGCACAGAATCTTCCTTCGCGCTTGTCTCCAAATGTCGATACGCAAATTTTGGCTAAAAAGGCTAATGCACAGGTAATATTATAGTGTCAACTTTTTATATTATCTAGATAATCTATTATCTAGATAATATAAAAATAGATAAAGTTAATAGATTAAGCGGTAATACAGCATTATTTATATACAAATTGCCGTACTATGATTTTATCAATGATTTTACTAATTTTTATTAACATTTATTTATTTGTTAAAATTCAATATACACAATATGATACATTTTTATTATCTTTATCGTGTGTAATTCTGAAGACGATGTGTATTTTTATTTGAATTCAGGTGAGAAACTTAAATTTCGCTGCGTTGTTGAACGGCGGTGTACTCCACACAAAATTGTGGCTCATCGATCGTACTCACGTATATGTAGGCTCAGCGAATATGGATTGGAGATCTCTTTCGCAAGTGAAGGAACTCGGTTTGATAGTCTTAAATTGTTCCTGCTTAGCGAACGATTACGCCAAAATATTCGATGTAAGTAGTAAATTAAATTTATTAAAAGGTATAATATATTTGAGTTGTATTTGTTATTTTTGGAATGAAATATTGTACAATTAGTATTGATTCTTTTCATTATTTTTGCAGGTATATTGGAAGTTAAGCGAAGATGGTAAAGTGCCTTCCACATGGCCAGATTCCCTTAGCACAAAAATAAATATAAATAATCCTTTGAATTTTACATATATGGATAATAAGTACAAATTATTTATTGCGGTTAGTACTAAATTTTGATTATCAATTAACATCACGATCATTATTTTTATATTCTAATTGTAGACAGTATATGTATATATATAAAATGTTATAGAGTTCACCTCCGCCATTTTCACCGAAAGGTAGAAGCAACGACCTAGATGCGATTGTGCACTGTATTGCTAAGGCGGAAAAGTTTATTTATATCTCTGTGATGGATTATTTCCCATTAACTATATATACTGCACAAATAAAGTAAGTATAACAAATAACAGATATAAAAGTACTAAGAAACTATTTATATAACATATACAATATTGTTTTATGTACTAATAATTTAATAATTATTTTATGTCTATATTTGCAGATATTGGCCTATAATAGACAATGCTCTGAGGGCGGCGGCGATCGAGCGTAAAGTAGAAGTGCGTCTTTTGATCTCTTTGTGGAAACATTCGAGACCGTCCGAATCATACTTTCTTAAATCACTGCAAGACTTGACGCACAGTTATCCTAACGTTAAAATCGAAGTGGTAAGTATTTCTCTCAGTTATAAATACATGCGTTTTTTTACTGAAGAATGTTTATTTGTCGAATTTTTTACAGAAAAGGTTTATTGTACCGACTAATTCAATCTTGGACAAAATACCATATGCGAGAGTAAATCATAATAAATACATGGTCACCGATATAACAGCTTATATTGGAACAAGTAATTGGTCGGGTGATTACTTTATTGACACGGCTGGTAAGTTATAAATACTTTTCATGGAAATAAAGTAATAGTAGTCCTATTTTATAAGTTAAAGTAACAATAAAATTTAAATATTATTTTTATAAATTATTTAAAACATAAAAATTTTTTCTTTTTCTTTTTTTAAATATATTAAATATATTAAAAATATGTTATTTTTATAATATATATAGGTATCGGTACCGTGTTTGAAAGTGTTGGAAATGAGAATAATGACAATATAAGACAACAGCTGGAAAATATCTTCCATCGTGATTGGAATTCTAAATATTCTGTTCCGCTAAACATGAGCGATAATCGTTCTGATAACTTGTGGGATCGTTTCTTAAAAAATTCATATCAACATTCGTCATATGAACCATATAGACATAAATAATTATGATAATCGCGGATATAATGATCATTTTTAATTATGAAATATTTATCGTTTGATCGAGAAGAGCATATGTTTTCATTTTCAATGGAAAATATTTTGTTACGTGTTCCTTTATTCTTATATAAACGTATACTCTCTCATTGTTGTTATATAAATAATTTTTGTAAATATTTTCTAAAATTTTCATAAATTTTATGAAAGTGCGCAAAGTTAATTATTATAATATGGATTGTTATAATATGGATTGTTGTATGTAGGGTGTCTTATTCTTTGTGCCGAAAGTAGCAAATTTTTTTCTCTGGAAGAATTGCATCTTAAATAATAGTTGAGGTATCACACTGTGCATTCTACGTACGTAAATTCTGAGACACCCTATTATTGTCTATTTTGTCGGGATTTATATGTCGTACATATAGCATAATATGAAATTGTTTAGTGATTTAAAAAAAAATTCAATTATGATATTTTTTAAAGCGCTAAAAGAGAATATTATAATATTAAGTTTGCTACTGACATATAAATTAACATTTCGTTTTTTATATAAATATTTTTGAAGTATAATTATTAGATATTAACAATCGTGAATTAATTCAAAATAGAAAATTCAATTACACACTAAATAAATTTGATCGCGCTTATATATTTTTTATTTAATCCATATAATGTTTTTACATATTTGTTAAGTATTTATTAAGTATTCCTTTCAAATTCTCTTTTCAAAATCTATCTTGATTCTCTTTGAGATCTTCAAAAATCGTGTCGATTGAAACAATAGATGATATCAGTTCTTCCTTTATATTGATCTCTTTATTTCATCTTCATTGCCTATATCGTGCTATCTTTGCAAATAATCGTTGAACAAAAAAAGCATATCGCATTTAACGAAAAGAGTAAAACGTGCCTTATCAAAATTGTCTTTGCAATAAGCACGGCAATATTAATCTACATTCGAGATACATGCATCGACTCTGCGTTCTTCCATGTGACTTTTGACTTCTCTAGAATTTATCCATTTTTTTGTGCTGTTGCATTTATACTAATATATATGCAAAAATGAGACTTGATTATTAATGACTTGAGCATAAAAAGAAACGAGATGAATAGTTTTTATCATGATAAAATGACTACTGTAATATCGCTTGCGCAACACATTGATAATATTGAATAGATTGATCTGCTGTTCAATATTAATTTATTTCGGTGCACAGATATTAATATTATATCAATTCTCTTGTCACTAATAAAATAAAACCGGAAAAGATATCGAAACTCTAATGAACTTTTGTTATATGTACTTTAAGCACTTTAATATGCATATATACTTATGTAATGTTTAAATGTGAAATGTTTAAATGAAATGTAAGGGAAGTAACTAACATTAAGCAATACTGAAAGTTTCTATTAACGAAAATATTAGTATTGTGACAATCTATAATTTATCTTCGATTATGATCTATAAAAAAATAGACTTACGATTAATTATACTAATTTTATTGATATACGTATCAAATTATGTCTTAAAAAAAAGATTATGTTGAATTATTTTATAATAATTTTCGGTGAAGGGTATATCAGAATTATTCACATTTCTAAAATTATAAGGGATATTAATATACACTATTATAAATTCTGAGTCTGTTACTTTATACATTATTACAATTGTAAACAACGACAATTAATGAATTGCTTTATAAGAAATTACTGTGATTGCGCGCGCAAAATATATAAAAAATTACAAACGATATATAAAGATCTTTCTCTGCTGTATTTGTGCCTTATTTCAATAAGTGTTTTTGTAACTGCATAAAAACGAAGAAATGTTTTAATGACTTTATCCTAATTCTGTGAACAATAAAAAAATTCGAATACATGTTCCTAAACATTCTTCTCTTCTTTTCATACATATCAAACACACACACACACACACACACACACACACACACACACACACACACACACACACACACACACACGTTTTATACACATATAAGACATAATTTTACCAGATTTTATATCACGATTTTAGATTAATGCGTGGTTCGTTTTTATATTTAATATTATCTTAATCTCAAATGAGAAAGAGTTTTTAAAATTCCATTCAAATTGGTTATATAGCTTCTCGAAAAATAAGATCTGAAAATGATTGCTTCTAGAAATAACACTTGTGTGATGTACACATACATATATACATTTCCATACATATTAACTAGAAATTTATTTAAAATTAAAAAAGATTAAAAATTATAGATTAAATTATTATCATGTTTGTTGTTATCATGTTTTTCTTTGAAGAATTTTTATTGTATTAGAAATGAGATTATTTTTATAAACATTATGCTATCCTAACTCATATAAATAAATAAATGTTTCAAAATTTTTATATATATGTATGTGCACGCGCATACTAATAATTATCTTTTAACAATACTCAGAATGTTAATATATATTGTAAGTTAAATTTTAATAAATCTCATTAAAACTAACTGCAATGCAGTTAGTTTTTCCAATTAAAGAAATAGAATATTTTTATATAAACCTCCAAGAAATGTATCTAAATTACCAAACAATTAAAATTAGAATACATTAATATATTAATGTATTTTTAATATTTGTTATTACATTTTATTTTCTTATCCTTATGTTTCTCGTTTTAATTAAGTTTTATCAAAATTTAAAATATGTTATTATAAAATTGTGTTTTATATTTTCCATAGAGACTTTGAATTACACAAAATAAATTTACAATTATAATATTTGAAATTCATATACATCGATTCTTTATATTAAGAAATATTTAAATTTATTTAAAATAAACGAAATAATTAATAAAATAATTTGTATGATTCTTTAGAATAAGTATAGTATACGATGCATAATAAAAGATGATATAAAAATGATGTAATATAATTGAAAAAAGCAGTAAAAATGAATAGAAAACACATTATGATACATACGAGGGTTGTCTGAAAAGTTTTGAGCCTCAACATTGAAAATGATGTTACTCGTCAAAATCATTCTGGTACAATCATACATGTTTTGAAAGATGTCAAAATTTTGGTCATTTTAGACGCTCAATTGTTACTTAACAGTCAATCCATGTCAGCGTTTTTGTAAAAATGAAAAAAATTGAATATGGAATTGAATATGGTGATTAAATTCTTGCAATTCTTCTTTGAAAGATAATATGCAATTAAATTGGACGCTGCTTACGATTCTGCCTCATCATTTATCACTGAAAAAAATAGGTAGCTGATGACGTGGTTGTATCAGCTTGGCTGGTAATGAACGTTTGAGACGATCAACACCGATAACATCGAAAAAGTTCACTAGGTGATACTGGATGATGATCGAATCAAGATTAAAGAGATAGCAGAGGTTGTGGGCATATCGAAAGAACGTATTTCAGTCATATTGACTGAAAAATTGGATATAAGTTAACCACGTAATGGGTGCCTTGCTTACTTTGAATAAAAGACACATTTGAATGAACATTTCCAAGGTTCTATTAGAACGGTTTAGGCGAAATCAGTGGACTTTTTGCGTCAATTTATAACTGTTGACGAAACTTGGATTCACCACTTTACTCCTGAAATAAAGGAACAGTCAAAAAAGTGGACTGCAAAAAGTGAATCTGTTCCGAAAAAGGCGAAGACAGAAAAGTGATGGCGATTGTTTTTTGGGATAGTCATAAAATTGTGTTCATCGACTGTCTTAAAAAAGGTAAAACAGGTAACGGTATTACGCATCATTACTTGACAGTGAAGTTTAAGGCAGAAATTGCGAAAAAATGGTTGCATTTGAAAAAAAAGAAAGTGCTGTTCCATCAAGACAATGCTGCAATTATCTCTTCGGCGGTCGCCATGGCAAAAATTCACAAATTGCAGTTCGAATTGATTGATCAATTCTACCGTATTCACCAAATCTGATCTCCAACGACTTTTTTTGTTTCCTAGGCTCAAAGTTTGGCTCAGAGGACAGAGATTTTCATTGAACGAGGAGCATCTGTAGACGCCTATTTTGCAGAGCGAGAAATCTACTATTATTTGGAGTAAAGGGATTGGAGCATTGCTGGAAAAAGTGTATCGACTTAAAACGAGATTTTGTTGAAAAATAAAATTGAATTTGAAGGAAAAAATACTTGCTTCTATATTAGGCTCGAAACTTTTCAGACGACCCGCGTACATGTGAAATGTATATAAAATATTAATTAAATTATTTTGGGAATATTAATTAGTGAAACGTTAAGCGAAATTATAATTTTCGTTTTACTTTGCCCTATCTTTTTAGTATTTCTTTAAGAACCGTATCTGGCTCAAGTAGTTTGGATTCAAAGTTGAATCACCTAGATTTGACTGAGAATTTTTATGTATAGAAATGTTTTTAGGTATCTGTGAATGGATCCAATCCCCTCCACGATAGTGCCTTGTCTTGTCTGGGTAACCGCTATTAATCGATTAAAATATTCATCAAACCAGTATCACGATACTAGTAACGTAAGTATCCCTTTTTTTTGTCAGGAAGTTCAAACTTCATCTACACTGGTAATCATCGATAACCCTGGAAATGTCCCTGGAAATCGTTTTTATCCAAAGAATTTCGGAGGTTATTCTTCGACGCTCAAACGAAATTAGATTAATCAATCGCAGTATGGAACAGTATAAACAGAATTGAAACGAAGAAACTTTTATTGCCGTGACGTAAATAAATTATAATACAAAAACTTGTTTTTTTTTTTAAGATAACTTTGTATATGACGTCCTCAATAAATCATTGAACATAAGATAATAATAACGTGAGATCAAAGAAGACACTATTACTTGTCTTTGAATTTTTAATTTTAGTATTAATTATGACTAAAAATTATATAGATAGAATTATATAGATAATTAGATAAAAATATTCGTAAAAGGAATTTTATATGATAATATAATTTTATGATTTTATGTTTTTATGATAAAATAAACTTGGACTAAAAAAATGATGTCTGATTCAATTCACACATTGACAACTTTTCAGCCCCTACAAACATTACTTGTTTTTTATCTAAAAACAAAAATAATGATAATAAGATAAACTTTGAGGAATAAATTAAATAATGTTTTATCCAATTCACATATTGGTAGCTTCTACTTCCAATCTACTCAGTGATAAAAGTTTCTATGCATTTCAAATGTGAAAAACAATACGAGATTAAAGAAGCTTGTGTTTTGATATATCTTTGAATTTTTAATTTTAATTTTAATAATAATGAATAAAAATTATATAAAGAATTACATGAAGAATAGATATATTATGTTTAACTGTATAAAAGAAGCTTTATATTATGATAAAATAAACTTCGAAGACTAAAGGATGTCTGATTAATTCATCCTAATGATTTCTATTTCAGATTCCACAGATATTATTTACTGTTTATCCAAGGACAAAATAATTACATATGTAATTACTTCATTATAAATAAATTGTGCATTGAATTTGTACGTATATCCTTTGTATGTTTCATATGTGTGAGAAGCTAAAGTTTTATAATGTTATTACAATGTTAAAATTGGATGCTTAATTGAATATCTGCATGAGATTATTCATTCTTAATTAAGAAAAATAATTTTCCATTGCATAATATAGATCTATTTCATAATACAGGGAAATGCAAATTTTGTGACTCTAGTGTCTCTACGTGTCTGATTATTATTATTATTATTCAAGATAATTTAAGACTTTAATTGAGACTTTTTATACCTAATGCTTTTTTATACTATATTTGTATTGATATTTGATATTTGTATTGAGATCATTTTAATAATTAAAGACTGAAAAATGTAAATTAAGAGATAATAATCTTCGATTTAATACTTGGAAATATACTCTCGATGGAAATAATGATCTCTGATTTTTTACAAATGCTAATGCAAATGGTGAACGTGGAGGAGGAAGACGAGAAGGTAGGATATGATACCATCGAGGGTGGGGTACGAAGACGAAGGTGGGAAAAGTGGGACCGGCGGTTCAACGGGAGCGACAAAATGCGGTCTGTTTTACTCGTGAAAAGTCGTCGAGGCAGAAAAGAGGATCGATAGATCCACGCGCGCGAGGAGAAAGTTATTACATATATATATATATATATATATATATATATATATATATATATATACACCTACCGGTATTCACGTCCGCCCGATTGCCTGCCTATTTGCCTGAGCACCTGCCAGCCGCAATCGCTCGTCTTGCCTGCCTGCCTGTCCGCTGTCATCGTCGCTGCGAGCACGGATTCTTTTTGTCGATCATCTCTCGCTATTCAATAAGGTCAGTGGAAGATTAACATCGCCGATCGATATGCGAGACACGTTCACGTGTGTATCTGTCACAATGAATCCGCGACATGCGTTTCTTTTTCCTGGTCGCAGCTTAGTTTGTCATATCACCTCGACCGAGTTGTTCTCCAGTCGGCTTTGCTACTTCCGCGAGGGTACAAGGCGATTGACACATCTCTCCCCCTAGCAGTGTAAGTCTCTCGTTGAAAAAAAAATCCAGCCCTTTCATACGGATACGGTAAAAATCCTGCTTTCTCAATTCGAATGCGGTAGATTTTGAAATTTGCTAAATTTCGCAAAAGGATCCTGCACTGCATAAATGTGGAATATTTTTTATTTTTCTTAAAAGTCTCATCATTTACTTAAATATCGATTTGTATTTTTTATGTCGATAAATTTTATTTAAATCTGAACTTTTGTAATTTAAAAATTATTAAATTATTAAATGGATTTGTATCAATGACCATTTCTATCAATAGATATTAACTTTGATCTCAATTTAATTTATCTTTTATTCTTTTTTTTATTTTAAGAATTAAGAAAGATAAAGTAAACTAAAATTAAAGTTAATCTGCATTGAAGAAATGGACATGATATTAACAATAGACAACAGGTCTTTCTTGATCAAAAGTTACGAGTCGAAAGAAAAATAATGAACGGGACTTCGAAGTATTGCGACATTTTTTTCTGGAAACAGTTGTAAAATATACCGTTTCTCTTCTTTCCGGACCAATGGGAATTGGGCTATTTACTATTAAATCGTACATTCTTACTTATTTGTCACAGTTTTTGTTTTTGATTTCTCTTCGATACGCATTCGCATATCCACTTTCTTTTCCTATTTTCTTTAATTCTTTTTTTTCGTTTTGCTCATGTGATTAAGTTCTTAATATATAAAACATAGATATTATAAAATTCACTGATATTCAGTTTTGGTAGCTTAAATATTATATAAAATTGTTATACAATTATAAAATAAAATAATCTATATGGAGCAATTTATTAGATATTTGAGCGTGTCGTAGTCGGAAAAATTCAAGATTGAAAATAACAATCTACATTTGTATTATGCATTTTCTAAGATCAGTCATCCATATAATTAAAGCTTATTAATCTAAATCGAGCGGACAAATAACATGATAAATCGAAACTTCAAAACTATATCATCACTAGTTCAATTATACAGTCCACTTAATGCCACACTGTTAATAAATATATATTAATGAATATAAGTCCAATATATTAATAAATTACAATCTCAAAAACTATTTAATTCAATTAGCAACGATCCACCAGATAAGTTTATAAAACATTGGGATACATTGGGTTAAGATGAATACATTATTCATATATCGGTGAATAAAAGTGTATTGTTGTCGATTAAGAAATTTTTTTATTTCACAAACCGTACAAATTTACAAATACGATATTTCGACTTTAATAATTACCACAATTAGTATGTTTAATATTTCAGTCTCTTCTTTTTAATTCGTCGAACGCGACACTCTGGAATTTTTAACGTTTCATCATCGCAAATCCTCGTGCAAAGTCACACCCGGAGATCGGGGGGAGCGGGGGGGGGGGGGGGGAGGAGGAGGGTTGGCGCCTTTTGCAATTTTCCTCCTAAAATTTGGCCAACGCGTAGCTCCAGCCATGTGGTCCCCGCTTCTTCATCTTTCCGCGTACGTGCAGCATTCTTTTTGTTTGACCGTGTGACATTCGACAACGGTTACTTTTCGCGTAACCGGGAAACCACCTGTGACTATCTTGTGCGCGCTCTAATAGCGGCTTAATGCGAAAATTACGGGATGCGGAAAGCAAGGCGGCATCAGATATACAATGAAAATAATAATTATGATATTACTGTTGTTACGCACGCGGAGATTGCACGCACGACTTGAGATCCGTGTCAGATCGTTAATTTTCCATGGACGGACAAACTTGTCTAATTCAAAAGGACAAAGCGCAAGGTGTAATATTAGTATAATTATAACACGTAATTATAACACATCCATACTGATTGTACAACTGTGTAATATAGTATATTATAGTAATATTGAAATTCAAATTCCCAGAGTTATTTATTCAGAATACATATATTTCTTGTGCTGGTTGTAAAAAGTACAATTTTGAGATTAGTTTTCTTAATTCTTCGTGACTTGCTCCTTTCCTTCTTGTGAAAATTTCGTAGTGTAATTTTAATCTTATTTTAATCTTATTTCGAATAATTTAATCTTGTTTCTGCATCTGATAAATACATCGTTCCACAACTATTTACATACATGTACTTTAATATTAAAGCAATCACTATTCTTGTTGGCTTGGTTTCTAAGTAGCTGTACAGAAGAACCACACGCATTAAGAATAAGACGTGCATGCATACATAAAAAGACGATTGCGTTGTTTCTGTCGTATTGCTACAATACGATTCACATAATCGTTTTGTTAATTGCGCATACGCTTTGTTAACTTATAAAGTTCAATCAACTGTATTTTATTACTTGTACAATTCGGTCAGAGATATTGTCAGAGAATCGGGCCTAAATATACAACTAAATAACAAATAATAAAATAAAATACTAAAATAAAATACTAAAATAAACAATCTGAAGGTTGCATATTTAATGGAATGAATATTCAAGAATATTGAAAACTGATAGCTTGAAGATTTACAGCCTGTAAGTAGCTTACTAATAATAATTTATTCTCGATAATTAAATCTTTATATTAACAAACAATTAATATCAAATTTATATGCGGAAGAGTGTAACTTTTCCGTATCCTGTAAACAGACAACTGTACGGTCCTTGTAAGAAGTAGATAAGATTTATCTGTCGTCAACCTCGGTCAGTTTCGATTGGCAGGTTTTACCAGAAGTCAGTTTTACCGAGAGAAATCATTTCGCATATTTTTAACGGCCAAATCTCGACGGGCGACACACGCAAAGTTTAATAATCCCACGTTAGCATCTACTTCAGGAAACATATACAACGTGCTTACATGACTTTTCTCTTCTTTCTTCGCGCCGACTACGACGAGAAATCGACCGGCATCATGATTTACATAAGAGGATATTCAAGTTACATTGCTCTTAGTAGTATTGCTCCAGGTGATTGCCGTCGTCATGCTAATTGAGCTGTATAAATTTGCCTTGTACCTCCGATTTTTGGTTTTTATATTAATAATAGTATGATAATAAATTCTAAATCATAGAAGAAGTAAAAATCTTGACAAGGATTGACGCAAGAGTTGTGTTAATTACTTTTTCCTAGGATAATTTATTATTTATAAAATATCTCATTATGCTTGAGACAGTTAATTACAAGTTTATTACTTAAACAGCAAATGTATTTTTTATTTAATATCAAGTAACGCTTTAACAAAACATAAATCAATAATTTTGACATTTATTAAAACTTTGGGTATTCGAATACTAAATTGATTCGAATATTAGATTAGAAATAAAGACTTAAAAAATTAAATATAAAAAATTTTAAAATTAAAAGGAATATATTTAAATTTGAAGAAAAATGTAATTAATTATTCTTATAACTTTTAATAGATTTTCCTTCGGAAAAATTTAAACAAATAGTTAAAACTAAAATATTGGTAAAATATTGGTAAAACTAAAATAATCCTTAAAGTTATTTATTTATATCAAATAAAATTGTTTGCATAAAACATTCTGTCTTTAATGTACTTCTAATTTTATTAATGTTTTATAATAATTTGAACAAAATTAAAAACATCTCTATAATTAAAATCAATTAATACAAAAGTAATAGATCAATGTGTTCAATTTTAAGTTATATAATTTTATTCACTGAATAAATAATTATACATTTAAATAATTATGAAATTTTCTTACCTATTATAATTTATATTTTAATTTATGATAAAAATTTTAAATTTATGATAAATATTTCAATTTATAATCTATTTAAAAAATCTATACATAACGTCCGCAATTTTAAAAGACTTTTTATTGTTTTGTTGATCGTGGATTTGGACTATTATGACTTAATTGGCAATTTGAAACTATTTTTAGAAAAAACTTCCTTAAATCTTTCTTATAATTTATTCTCCTTCAATGGTTCGTCTGTCAACTTTTCCACATTGTCGCTTCAAATCCTTTATGAATGATGGAATGATGAAAATTCTGAATGATGGAAAAATAAACATACGATGTTCAAGCATACAACACGCAATAATTTTTCGCTCGGTTGCACTTTCACATACTTTCTCGGTGTCCTAAATGCATTGGTTTTGTTCCGTGCGTCAAACGTCATTAAGCAAAGCCCGAATCGTTCGTAGTACCGCTCAAGTGAATCACAAACGAAATGTATCTATGGCAGTAGTATAATAGAAAAATAGGTCGCACCGTTAGGGAATCAACGAACACTCACAGCATCCATACCGTTATGTGCCGGTGGCGTGGCTTATGACGAAAGACGTCGGTCTGCACGGATACCTGGTTTTCTCGAACAATTGGAGAATATAACTTCCGTGACACACTTTCTCAGTAAGAGAAAAATATGCCCTAATTCTTGGCTGTAAAAAATTTGGTTCGACTTTCTGGTTCGACGAGAAAAAAAATCTTCGGGAAAAAATTAAGCTAAAATTAACTTTATTTAATATCTAATTCTGCGCACAAACACGACGTGTTTTTTCGAAACGATTTAATTCCTACTGATTTATTTATGCTTCATTAATTTAGATATTAATTATTTCATGTTTTTTTAAATGAATTTTTAATGAGTAGCTTAGTGATTAATCAAAACATTTAAATATTTGCTGATGAAGGTAAATGTTTTTATCCGGAGTGTGATTTAAAATAAAAAAGGATTTATTTTGTACATTCTTTATTATATATATTTATTATTTTATGAAAGAATTCTATGAAAGAATTCTAATTCTACACGAAAGAAAAAAACATTTACGTAATTAAGATTGATGTAATTTATTTCTGATTAATGAATATCATTAGAGTAGCATAATTTAATGCTAATTTAAGTAACTGTTTAATAAAAAAAAATTAACAGACCGAGACCTGGAACGTAAAAATTTGCTACAAAGTTGCAGAAAATTATACATGAATGTAGCACTGAACACGGAACTGTTGTACGCTGATCTCTCTTGATAATCGTGAGGAATTGCAATCATTAATAAATCACTTAATAAATTGGCAAAGCTTGCCAAGGGCTTTCAACATTTGATTACAATTACGTATTAACGTTATTGCTATTAGTTACGATAGTAAAAATGCTGTTTAAAGCGCGTTAAATAATTATTGAAGAATCTTTCATGAGTGATACTTATCCAAGATAAAAGATAATTGCAAATAATGGCCTAATCGCTGTGTACAATTGAGACGTAAGACTCGAAGAGTAAAACAAAGTTATAATTATTTAAATACAACCGATTATAATTTTTCTCTTTGTATACGTCACGTAAGAGTCACTAATTAGTTAATCCTTTCAAGACAAGTATCCTTTGTTATTTATAAAGAATCATATATTTTTAATTACTCTTAACAATTCCAAATTATATTTAACTAACGACAAACGACGGATTATCGTGTTTAATGAACACATTTCCTCATTTTCTCAAAGATATACAGTGCAAACTTCATGTTTACTCCTTCACGATTTTATTTTAAAGAGAACTCTATTTACACGCAATTTCACACTCATGAGAACTTCTAAGAATAAGATTTTAACGTTAAAAATGATCGTGCGCAAGAACAATTTTGCAAAAAGGATCCCGCCGTAGCTCTCGACGAGCTATTCGCTTCTCCTTCAGAAACCTTGAAAGTATCATTCCGGATCGCCCGCGTCGCGCGATCGCCAGTCGTTCTTGTTCCGGAAGCGTGATTTCTTCGCGCCCCGCGCGAGGACGCGGCCGCGAAATGAAGATTTGCGACTCCTTAACGAGCGATTAAGCGGTATTACTGTAAAAGTAACGCGCGACATACGGCGCGAATATATAAAGTTACGTGAGCGTAATAACGCGCTGCGTGTTGTGCAAGTGGAATCTTTCTCGGGCGTTTGCGTAATGTTACGCCGCGCCGTCCACCACCTCCGTGTCGAGTCTTCCGCGTTGGCTCGTAATGATGCCTAACTCCCATTAGAATAATCGCCACGACGCGGAAGTGCGCCCGCACTCGGGCCCGATGGGACCGATCAAATTTTTTTCAAGAAGAGAGAAAAATCGAAAGAAAGGGAAAATGCGTGAGATTTTCTTCTTTCTCGTTCATTCGGCTAGACGCGCTTCGCGAATATTCGGGGTTAGCGTCTGACCTCCTTCCTTACTTGGAAAGCTAGACCGATCGACGAGAAGACGAGACCGCATCGTCATCGCCGCCGACGAATCTCGGACACGATAAATGGCACGCTGGTTGAGATTGTCTTTGAGATTAAAAAACTAATATTTGCGATGGCTAATATATGCACAGTGATTCTTCCTTTCTCGAATAAGTTTGTATGTCACGAGTCTAACAATCACTTTGACCAGCCATTTCGATGTAATTGCTGTCTTCTGTAGGCATTTGTGTGTATCAGATTGTTTAATCAAATCTGTCATACGCAAAATAACTATTTTTTTAAAGCTATTTTTTTAAAGAAAATTTTATCTTTAGTGAAGAAAGAAATTGGATTCTAAAGAATTTATCATACAAAATTGATTTATGAGAGAAATCATTCTTCTGCTAGTTTATGTTTAATTATCGATATATATATATATATATATATATATATATATATTATCTATCAAATTTAAATAAATATAAAATACTGAATAAAATTTTTTTCTTTATCTTATCGCGTTAAATGATCAATGCAAATATTTAATATTATGATACTAAATTTATATATCTAATAGAAAAACTGAATGTAAAAATTGAAAGATGTAAAAAATAATAATAGTTTTTAAAATATACTATGCATATTGGATTAACAATTTCATCATTGACCTTCTAAATTGTATTAATATTCAAGTGAATTTTATAATGTAATATTCAAGTTGGAAAACGCAAAGTGTTTTTGCAGTTAATTAACGCCGATTCGTTCTCGCTCGGAGAATTGCATCAATATCACAAAAAACATTAATATCAGAACATATATATCAGAAACTATTTGCTTAAAATATATAAAATGAATTTCAATTTAAAAATGAATTTCAATTTCTTTTAAACTGAATAAAATTAAATATATAAAATATTTATATATAAAAGTTAAATCGAAAACAAAAACTCAATTAATTTTCAATAAAATTTTCAAAACGTTTTACTTAAAAATTAATTAATTTTTAATTATTTTAAAATTAATTTAATTAATTTAAAATTAATTTTTAATAAATTTTGATAAAGACGAGTGGGATATAATTCTTAATTTTAGCATTCAACGTATAATTTTATATGTAAAGCAGCAGCTCTAAAATATTTTATAGAAATAAAATTTCATATATGACTCTGCGTCGATTTGCCTAGATTACTTCAAATTTATATACGTGAGAATAACTTGAATTTTCTCATCTGGATTCCCGGAGTCTGATGGCCGCTGCTGGCCGGAGAAAGTAAAGAGCTGCGTATATCCGTCGAAATTGTCCGCGCCCCAAGCTCCTTCCATTTCAGATGTAACATAACCAGTTGCATGTTTAGATATCCCGTGAACGTGATTATTACGAAATACCGGTATCCTTTGTAAAAAAAAAATATTGCTATACTACTTATTACGTCAACTCGAAAGTAAAGGGAAAAAACATGAAAGTGGACAGATCATCCATTGCGTGTGAAAATTATTAACAAAGTTCCATGCACCGTAACAAGTATAAACGGAAACATTACGGAGGTTTTCTTCTATTATTTCTCTTGTCGAGAAGTTTACTTATTAAAATAAAAATCTTCTTAAAAGAGTCCCGCCCAACTCTATTTCCGCTTGAATCTTATTCTATGATTCTTCTTATTTCTCTTTAAATTAAAAAAATTAAAACAATTTAATTATTTAATACTATAATGCAATTAAAGTAATTTAAATTAGCAATTACTACTACTAGAATTAGGTAATTTCATTTTCCTTCAATATAAGCAAGAAGAGTTTGTCCTTTTCAAGAAAAGTTTGTATCTCTTGATTATCCAATATAAGTGAAAAGAAGATTTCTAATTTCCAGGGTCCTATAGCATGCCTGTTCTAAACATCTCTGCGCATGTTCGCCTGTCGCTTGAGCTTTCTTTTCATTTCGTCATTACACTTATACAGCCGAAGATTTTTATTCCGTGGGATAGAAGCGCCGAAGTTCACGATCGACTTTCACCCAATTATATTTCTAGTATGCATGCAATCCCTTCATCTTCCTTCCTTCCTTGAATTTATCTCGTTTATTAAAATTAATTCGACATTAATCAACATCGTCTTTATTAGTGCGCTCAAGGATTGATCAAGGATCGAAACCGGTATTCGATAAATTTAGCCATTTATGAATTCGGATGGATGCGACAGAATATATAGATGTTACGTTAATTGTCACGAAATGAAAGTGAAACGCTTAAGTAAAAGCAGAAAGTAAAAGTGATCGTTTTGAAACACATGCTTGAAGCGACGACATTTGAATAATTTTCTGTTTTTTATTACAGAAACTTCATTCGCTAGCATCATCGCATTCAAATCAACTGCCGATGTAATTATTGCTTGATGTAATCATTTAATTACCGTATCTCACAAATGTCTATTCAATAGACATATCTGCTTTTTTATTTTATTAAATTCTTTATAGTTTTTCTTTATAGTCTTTCAAGTTCTTTATAGTTTTTCTGTTATGTAAATGTTTTGATTATTGTGTATAAATCTTAAGCAAAAAAGTATCTTTATTAGAAACTTGATTTGATTACGTGATATAAATATAAAAAATTTTTTCCATTATTCATGTGACAATAGACTAAGAATAGACTTTTTATAATTAACTTAAGAATAAGAAGACTTTAAGAATAACAAGAAACTTAAGAATAAGAAATCTTAAGAATAAAAAGAAACTTTTTATAATTAACTTTTTATAATATATATTTTATAATATTTATTTTATAAGATATATTTTATAATATATACTTTTTATAATAATTAACTTTTTATTACAGAAAATTTGGAACTTTGGCATTTTTATACTAAAGTCGAAATCAACATAAGAGTTTTTATTTTAGACTTGAATCCTTGAGTCTAATAAAATCAGAATTTGTTTTGAAAAATATATTGTTTTAATACTATAATGTTGCATCGATCGATGTTTTTATGACTATCAATCGATAAAATTGTGATTTTATGACAATCATTTGTGACAAAAAAATGAGTATTTTAAGAAATCAAAGATAAAAAAACCTATCAAAACATGTCATGAAATGGAAATAATAAATGTCATATCGACGATTTAATCGATATTCAAACATCAATATTGTATCTTTAATGCTACTTTTATATCATTGTTGCTTTTTTACAAAGTCAAATAATTTAAAATACGATACAAAATAGACGTAAAAAACGTTGCGTTTCTCTTCTCGACATTGTTATTCTAATGCCGATAATTCTTCATGATGTGACTTCTCGCTTTTAATTCAGATAGCACTTAAACATGTGAAAAGTCGAGTTTGACTAAGCGTATAGGTATTCTATTAAAATCCCTCGAACCGCACGTATATTATTTCCTATTACGAATTTTGATGCCATATTCTGATTTGAAATTCAGGGAAAAAACCGGACGTCATAAAATTAGAGAAACGTGAAAAGACCCGGAAAAAAAGACGCTTTGTTGATATTCGAAGCGGTGATTCATGCGGCGAAATAAAGATTTAATCCCCGAAAGAAAATACGACGATCTTAACATTCCGGAAAAAATGCCACATTATTCCTTTCGAAAAACGATTTTTTTCTTATCTGCGATGCGAAGAGAGAATAAGATCGCGGTAAAACGCGCCTCTTCGGTTATGCATTATTCACGCAAGGATTGAATAACGGACGGGATAAATCGCGAGAACAAAAAGTCACGAGACGATCGGGGGGAGGGGGGGGGATGGTGGGACGAGCAGGGCGATCGGACGGGAGATTAATGGTGCCGGCGCTGAGTTTTCCAGCGTCCAGCGTCGCTTCCAAAGGAAGCAAAGACTGGATTTCTCGTTCTGCGCTTCTTCGTGGCGCGAAATCTTTTGTTCGTTCGCGCGCACGCACGATAAAAAATGATTCCCCTCGCGCTCGCTTCACAGGCAGGTGTCGTGTGTTAATTTTTCATGCGTAACAAACATCCTCGCTGGTTTACGCTAATCACGGATGACGCGGTTGCAGCTTCGCATGCATTAGCCGGCGGTAACGGCTTAACCGACTTTGCATGCACTCCGATGTACGTATCGGAAGGAGTTCTTGAAAAAGCGACTCGACAAACATCGCTTTCCGGCGAGGAGACGGAATGTACATACCGCGCGTATCGCCGTCGACACAAGAGTCGTATAAGCCATGAGTCTTGTTCAAACGTTACGTACCGGACAGGACTCGCTTCGAGGAAACGCCGTCCTTCAGCGGGAAGAAGATATTTGCTTTTCCTCGCTCGGCGAGATATTTGGAAGACGTCGTTTCTTCCTAACAGGTTGATCTCCGCGCGAGAGACTATACGACGATATTGCTGTCTCCTCGCGGACGAAAACGCCAATGTTTATTTTTGTATATCAACAAAGTATGCAGCTGTTGCATAAGAATTTTTCACCGAAATATTATTCCGAGATATTTATTTGAAAATGTACTTGTTAACACTAGACTGCTAAGTGGTTGTATTCCTGATTATTTCTATTTCTTTAAATCAGTATTTCTTTTTGGTATTAAAGGTAAATTTTATCATTCTATTGGAGAATGAAGAAATCGATTAGAAACTCTGAAAATCCATATCTTTAATACGAGAAGAAACGTGTTAAATTAAAAAAATGAAATGATCAGAAATTATCGTTTAATACTTACTCTTAAGTGTTGAAACTTTAGAAACAAATCGTATTGACATTCTGAAACATATTAACTAATATCAATCAGACATATTAATCGTCCTTGTAATATAAATATATGTCCATTAATTTACATAAATGACATTATTGGAGAATGTCTTTAAAGAAACTTTGGTTTTGAACGGATGGCGTTCGCCAGATTAAAAGAAGTCCGAGCGCATTCCAGAATACGTATTTCACCTCGAATGAGAAATTATCTTACATGTATTCACTCTTTGGGAGTGAATAGAAGATACTTGATCCGTCGCTATAAATTTTTCATTGAGATAGATAAAGAAGTATAGTCTTTCGTGTGTGGATACGCTATAATCCTGTATAAACAACATTAATTTTTTGGAAATGATTTATTATATGTTTTCCTTTTTCAATGTCAATGTTATATAAAATAGATAGAAAAATATCTCACGTGTATTTTATTACGTGACGCTTGAAAACTTTTTTTGACAAATAAAAAAGACAAAAAATGAATTAATGTTGCAACTGCGAACTTGTAATCTCGGAAATGAAATATTCATTTGGCTGCAAAATTGCATATAATTATTAATTATTAAAATAAAAAATAATTTGCATATTCAAGAGTAGCGTTCAACAGATATTTGGTATTTTGAAGCTTTACTCGAGAAAGAAAATTAAATGCATCCTTTTAATTTGTTCTTCGAGTCACGATATTCATCTTTCGCAATATCGCGTCCGACAAATATTTCATCTTTCGGCGTGACTTTGATTAAAAAAAGAAAAGCAAGCATCCATCGCGAATCCATTGCACCCGACGGAATACGTGATTTTGCACGATGAAGAAATTGCTACATCTATCTATCACGTCTCCATCTGCGACACGGGCGATATTGACATTTGCGAGTTCCTCTCGTCCACGTACAGGTGATAATGAGCGAGGCGAAACGCGATGCGATCGACGCAAGCTCGACTAATCGATCGGACGACCGACGGACGGATTAGCAAAAAAGGAAGAGTCATCTTTAAATTCGACACGACGGCTCGTAACGCGCCGAACCGCGAATACGAATTGGATATAAAGTGAATCGAGTCGAACGTAGAGAGAGAGAGAGAGACGTTGCTCATTCCGTTGCAGGTACAAATCCGTGAAAGAGATGGTGGAGGTGCTCTTCGATCGAATCGACGGCCAGGAGGTGACTATCGTCGAGTCGGACTGCCTGCCAGAATCGCCGACGGAAAACTCGCCGGTCAACGAGAAGTTAACGCCGATCCAGGAATTTTACTATGGCCAGAGCATTTTTATCACCGGCGGAACCGGTTTTATGGGCAAACTCTTGATCGAGAAGATCCTCAGAACGTGTCCTGGAGTAGCCTCGATCTACCTGCTGGTGCGCCCGAAGAAGGGCAAGGACGTGCACCAACGCACCGAAGAGATCTTCGATGACGAGGTGAGTTTTTAAAAACAAGCGAATCCTGTTCTCGGATTATTCGGATAAAAATTTATATCCTGAATTCTCTTAAAATTCTGACTTGATGAGTAAATTAATAATTTTCGATTCCAACTTCTGATGTCTAATAATTAAATTGCGATATAAAGCAATTTTTTTCGGCAATTTATAGACATAAATTCAATAATAAATGAATTATTAGACTTCGAAGATCTAGTCCACCGAGTAATGTTCTCTTTGATTTGTTTTTTACTTATTAAAAGAAACAAATTAAACGAATCTTCATTGTTCACATCACGTATGTCTAAATTTCCCTGTATGATACGTGCGTCATCAATGGCACATCAAACACGTTGGCGTCTGTGTTTCATTTATTTTCTAGAAGCTTATTTCTTTCAATAATTCCAATTTGTATTATTTAGATTATTAGAAAATTATCTTTTAATAAACTTGCGTTCTTTCACTTATCTAAAAAATGTTTTTGTAAATATTCGCTAGTAGTTTTATTAATATATTAAATGAGGTAGTAATTTACTTTAATATAATTAATTATTATTTCAATTTGCGCAGGTGTTTTCAAAGCTCAGAGATGAACAGCCCAAATTCCGGCATCAAATCGTCGCCATTGCGGGAGACTGCAGTCAACCGAATCTTGGGATATCCGCACAAGATCGTGCCACTCTCATCCGGGAAGTTTCAATCGTTTTCCACGTCGCAGCCACGGTCAGATTCGACGAGAAGTTGAAGTTAGCAGTGCCCATTAACGTCAGAAGTACGAGAGATGTAGTAAATCTCTGCAAGGACATCACGAACTTGAAGGTACGATAGTACAAAAGTTCACAAAACGTTTACAAAGACAGAAATATATAAAATATATTTAAGATTTATTTTATTACTTGTTGAATCAATCCATTTCTTCGAATGATTTGAATAAACATTATTTTCACTTTGGTTTGAATTCAAATAATCAATAGTCAATATTAAAGGCGTTCTTTCTAGGCTAGACTTCTTGTTATTATTCACGTTTTCTTTTTTTTTCCCACGTAGAGAAAAATGAACAAAGTCACAACTTTAGTTAAAAAAATCCTAGGCCTATATATCCATAAGATTTTTTTATATTACGTATTTGCTCAACCTTCGTGTTTAATTTAAACGACGCCATTGTTATTTTATGCAATTTTCTTAGTCTTTCATACATGTATCGACCGCATATGCAAATTGTCCGCAAAGTGTGATCGAGGAGAAGTTTTACGATCCGCCAATAGACTCTGACAAGCTAATTGCGCTGATGGAATGCATAGAAGATAAGTTGGCTGAGGACATGACTCCGCAGTACGTTTCTCCATGATTTCTTTTCCGAAATCTTTGTTGAATTCTTTTAACGCGTAAGAAACGAGAAATAATCATATTGTATCTATTTTCTACAGTTTATTAGGAAAATGGCCAAACACCTACACCTTCACGAAAGCAGTTGCCGAGAACGTGATTAGGAAACAGGCTACCGACTTGCCAGCTGGCATCTTTCGTCCAGCTATTGGTTAGGAAATGGATAACTTATTCATTTCTATTAATAATAATATCCAAAATTAAAAAAGAATATAGTTTACAAAATGATATATAAATCGAGATATGTATAATAAGAGTATTTAAGAAATCTTGATATTGAAATTATTATGATGACAAAATAATTATTAGTAATGATTATAGATAACATTATGATGCTAGATAATTATTAGTAATGATTTATAATTATAAGTCAATTGCAAGAATAATTAATTATAACAATAATAACAACATGAATATAAGTGTAACATATAAGATATTGTCCAAGCTTCAGGAATAATTTAAGATTTTATTTCCAGTAATCTCAACATATCGGGAACCTACACGGGGTTGGATCGATAATATGTATGGTCCTACGGGAGTTGCTGCCGGTGCTGGAACTGGATTGCTTCGATCGATTCATTGTGATGGCTCAGTGCATGCAAATGTGGTACCTGCCGATTTAACGGTCAATGCTTTAATCGCATGTGCGTGGGACGTGGCCAACGATCAAAGGTTATCATTATTATATTATTCTTTAGCTTTCTTTATCTTTCTTCATTATTGCAGAAATATCACATAATAAAAAAAAAAACAACAATGCATATATTAAGTTACGATTTGTTTTTTTTTTTTTTTTTTTAATATAATGTGACATCTGACATTGTTAATGCTGACAAATTGGATTAAAATAATGAATAATTTATTATTTAAAATCTTTCTTAAATTCATGTTGTTACTATAAAAAATATATATATATATATATTTTTTTTTTTACGTAATCATAATCATAATTTAATATATGCATTGTTGTTTTTTTTTATTATTAATTGTTATATATATTATTTTTTAAGTACATGCGATACTTGATTATTAATAAAAATTCGTAATATTAATTTATTATTTAGAGACTTTTTTTAAACGACTTGTAAGCAATTAGTTTATGTTATATTTTACAAGATAGAATTTTGGTTACAACCTTGTACGTTGTAAGATAGTGCAAAAAATTTGAAAAATTAGAAATGCAGACATACAACACTTATGCTTTGTACATATGTATGTGTGTATGGATAAATGAGTGTATGTATATGTGTAAAAATTTAAAGGATTTTACGTCACTATAAATATGATACGTCATCATATAACATTGCATCATTATTCCAGATTGAACAACAAGTCGCACAACAACATTCCGATTTATAATTACGTGTCCACGGATAATCCAATAACTTATGACGAGCTGAAAGATATGTCAACGAAATATGGTCTCGAGATTCCCTCCTGCCGAGCAGTTTGGTATTACAGTTTTAGAAACAATAAGCACAGGATGGTCCATCTCTTTTTTGTATATTTCTGGCATCTGCTTCCAGCTTTGCTGCTCGATACTGCAACACTTTGTATAGGAAGACAACCCAGGTGAATTCTTTTCTATTCTTTTTTTAAAGAAAAGCTTCGCAAATTAATAACAAAATGAATTTTATTTATTGATATATAAAATCCGATATTTAAAAAAAAAATTTTTTAAATAAATTATATAAAGTTAAACAACTCGAATTAATTTCAAGTGATTTAGAATGATCGTGTATTGAATAAAGAGTGAATTGAATTTCTTTCTGTTTTTATATATCAATGATCTCACATTTATGCGAGTCATTGTTTAATACAGATTGTGTGTTGAAGGTTGCTTAAAGTTTACAAGAAGATACACAAATTTATGGATGTGTTGAATTACTTCTCCACGCAAGAGTGGAAATTCACTAATGATCGGTTGCACACGCTGATGGCGAAGCTTACATCCAAAGATCGCGAACAGTTCTACTGCGATATACGAGATGTCGATTGGAATACTTACTTTGAAACTTACATTCGCGGGATAAGAGTGTACTTAATTAAAGATCCTTTAGACACTCTGCCACAAGCACGCGTCAAATGGCAAAGGTACATGAAACATTCAATAATCTTCGGTAACACATTCTGGATATTTTAACTTTTGTACTTTTACATTTTCATAACAAATTTAAAAAATTTTGCTTTAATGGCGTTTTAACCTTCAAAAATATATTTTATATATATATATATATATATATACTATTTTAATTTTAAGACATCATACATATATTATTTCGTTCATCTAACATCTAATTACGAAAACGACTCGTGTTGTAGATTATACTGGAGCCATCAAGTGCTGAAGCTCATATTGACTTACGTCGCTTTGAAATTCTCCTGGATGATCATATCCATGATGTTCGATTCTTTTTACCCGACAGTGTGATAGAAATGATAGGATTAAGCCCGAAATCTGGAGGACATGCGCCTTGGGAATGTCGACCTGAACGGTGGAGGGTGTCTTTACACACGCGTTCTTAAAGAAAAAACGATTCTCAGAGAACTGTGAAGCTTTCATAAAAACTGGAGTGGGAGAATTAAAAAATTATGGAGGATCATGTCGTAACACTGCATACCCAACAAATTGTGTTACGAAAGAGAAATATGATGTATAAACAACATGAAATGTGATAGAGGGACAGTACAACAACAACAATTTCGATTGTATTCTAATTTCGACGATCTTCGTACAGGTAAATTGTAAGAATTATGTATCTTGTTTCCAAAATAGATTTTATGTTACTTAAGATTAAACTTTAATAATACACGATCCATAAGTTCTAGGATACTCTTAAAAATAAAATAAAAGAAAAAATTATAAGTTAAAATTATAAGTTTTTCCATTTTCGTGATAGATATTTTATAGCTAAAAAGATCAACAGGTTTTAAGCTTATATATGGAAGAAAAGGCGGCATCTTTTTTTTCTATATAAAAAAAGGAAGAAGAAGAAGTTAAAAAGATCAAATTATAGTTGTATTGCCAAAGTAAAAAGAAGTAAATAAGAATGTGTCTTATTTTAAAGAGTGTTCAAGAATTTATGAACGATAATGTATGTGCCTTGTAACACATTGATAATACATTATATATTATATAATGGCGTATTAAATAATAGTGTCTTCGGCTGCGGCTGAATAAATCTTGATGATGTAAATAGACGATATATTACTTTTTTTACTTCTACTTAGTTTTTTAATTTGTCGTTCGAAAGTTTAGGCGTATTGAATTCTCGATTGCAACATCAGTTTCGACGGGGTGACGATTAAAGAAAACAATTTCCCGCGACGGAACATTAATAGGACAGAGGTGAAGGTGAGTCAATGCGCGGACTCATGATTTATGTAATCCGATTAATTTGAGCATGCTCCTTGTCATTGCTTATACTTATTTTACGAATCAGCATTTTACGCGCATAATTGTTTTGACAAAGGAAGAAATGCTTAATAAGCGATGTATTATCGTTCGTGCAAATAAAACGTGCAAGAGTAAAGAGACACATATTTTATATTTGATAATTTATAGTCGTATACTTTGATTTTACTGTCAGATATTCAGATGCACGTGAGATAAAAACGCACGTACCAAAGGGCTCTCAGGCATTTGAGAGAAAGCGTATTTTGTTTTGACAGTCGTGACGCAGATTGCCGACGTACGATGCGCGTGTGCGATCATGCGTGCCCGTGCGTATGGCAAAGCGCGGGTACATGGCGATGCATAATGAACAGTCGAAATGCAACAACCGTTTAAGTAACGTGTACACTCGTCGCGAACGAGTGCGGGACCGTTAAAGAATGCACCGGGGAGAGAAACGAAAAAATTTCTCGAAGCACCACCGATGACCGTCGGTTTGCTTGTAGAGAGTACACGTCCAATGAAACTTCATCGATTCAATGAACGAAGCTTATAATCGAACATTCGGTTCTGTCAGAGATGCGAGTGTCGGTCCACAATAAGTATTTAAGCTTTAAACCGTAAGAAATTGACCAATCATAATCGATTATTCTTTTCATATTCAATTATAATTGGTCAATTTCTTACTTCTTAAAGCTTAAATCATCTATTGTGGACCGACACTAATAGATAGTTTTTCTTGCAATCTCACGTTTCTCTACTGTCACTTGAAGAGTATCATTATATTCTTTATTATAAATGAGGTCCATTTTTTATTTTCCAATATTTTCTATATTATTGAGATTATATTAAAATCATTAAACGTCATTAAAAAATGAAAAAAAAAAAACAAAAACAAAGTAAAAAAGATATCATGGCCCATGGGGGGATCGAACCCGCGACCTTCGCGTTATTAGCACGACGCTCTAACCAACTGAGCTAATGGGCCAGACACAAGTGGTTTCTAAAATAATTCTTTTCAACTACTGATGACCTCTAAAATATCTATGCATAAGAAAATTAATATTGCAGATTAATTAAATAATTATATTAATAGTTATAAATTTAATTAATTAAATGTTTATCAATCTAATTACTTAAATGTTTATTGTCCAACAAAGTGAAATGAAACATTAAAACCGTTATTAATGTTTTAAAAATTGTTGTTTATGCATATCTAAATAATACGTATGATTTAATTAAATTTTGATTTGAAATACAATCGTTGAGAACGTAAAGGATGAGAGAGATGTATTTAGCGAGAATGCGAGCGTCTTGAAAGTATCATAGTAGTCTCGTTATTGTTATAAAATATCTTTTGTTATAAGTTCACATAAAATTTTGTAAAATAAATATATTTGTATATACGAATAAGAAATATGAATATTATCGATGTCTCCTCTTCTTTCACTTGATTTTTAATCTTTCCCGATATTCCCGAGAGATTTTTATTGTTAATTAAGATGCAATTAAGTTAATCAGTAGTCATGGATAAATTTTTATTGTTTAAAAGAGGCCAATGAATAAACGAATAACATGCTGACACGACCGTCAATGACTCAGATTGCAACATCGCGAGGACGTGCATAAGTTGACTCGTCTCGAGCATACGAAATACAAATTTAATATATCGTATATTTAAACACAACTTAATAAGACATATACACGGGCAAGCATAATGAACTATGAAGAAATCATTTTGAATTGCAAATTTTGATTGAACTGGATCATGATTTATTATACACTATTTTATATTCATTATTCATTATTGTTTAGTTATGATTATGGATTATGGAAACATAATTTAATTATCATCTTCTTTGTTTCAGATAATTAATGTAGAATGATGTACTTATAACAAAATTTATCATTAATACGTATCGTAGATAGTGATTAGCGAATAAATAAATGTTAATATTTTATTTATTTTGTAGAATATTTTATATTTAATAATAATTTATACACATATTTGTTTTACATGTTTTGGATTGTGCCGATTATTATTCAGTCTTGAAGGAAGAAGAAGAAAAATAAAAATAAAAAAAATATCATTGTTTTAGCAATATTTGATTATCATGCAATAATAATGTATAAAGTAGTTTAACTCAACATTAATTGTTATAACAAATCGAATATAACAAGTTATCAATTAAATATTGGAATAAATTATTTAATAATATCTAAAGCAATCTAAAGCAACTAAGAAAATGATAGGAAAATACTTTCTAGAGGGAGAATAATGTAATTTATTCTATTTATATTATTTATAATAATATTTAACATTAATTTGTTATAAGAATTAATATAACTTAAATTAACTTGATTAAAAAAATATTTTATTGAAGTTATAAATTAATAAATATATTTATTGATTCAAAATTCAAAATTTATTCAAATTTAAAATAGTAAAACATAATTTTGTGTCGTGAATTATTAAAATAGCATAAATTTTTACAAAAAAATTATTTATTAATTTTATAATCGGAAGTACATTTTGAAATTTTCCTTTTTCTCCTTTTTTCTCTTTCAATGTGAATGAACAAAGCAAGAAATTTAGCTGAAAAGAACAGATTTATTGGATATGTTCCAAAATGTACTGATAATATTGAATATCTATAGTGTACGTCACGTGAATTGTAAATTTTCGTACCGTTAAGAGTCGGCAGGCATGACGGGCTAACTCCGACTTGATCTAAAATGATTATCTACTCCTTATTTACAGTGCAGATATGTATCTGTACTCAATTATATTTTGTCTTATAAAAACGATGTTTTGTCATGAAATTTTGTTAAGATAATTTCTTTTACAATTACGAAGCTACCTACAGAGCCAATTTTGCAATTTTGCTCTTAAATAATTAAAATAAATGTAATTATCTACTCCTTATTTACAATGCATATATATTTGAGTACACCCATATATTATCTCGTAGAAGCAATATTCTGAGTCTTTTTCTCCCTATTTTTTATAAAATTATGACTCTTGCTACAGAGTCGGATTTTGCATTTTCTTGAAAAAAATTTACAATAGATGAAATATTTGCACCTTATTGTTCTATAGTGCAAATCTATTTATGCATAAATGAATTATTTATTTTCACACATTTTCTTATCAAAATCGTTCTGTAGCTTTCGTCAGGAAAATATTCTGATTATAAATATCATAATTATATAGCTTTTCTCACATCATTTTGGCCGTAATATAGGTGAAAAGGAATTTATCTCCGATAAAAAAAATTTTCAATTGACCAATCATAAAACGCTTCGCACATTTGTAGCAGCAGTGGCTACGTTCATAACGTGTCAGTATCCTGCTCCTATTCGGTTCGACTCGATTACAACTAATTCTTTTCTTGAAGTAAAAATTCTGCAGGAACGAAATTAAAATACAAAAATGGGGTTCAGTTCCACGATGTATCATCTCGTGTTTAAACGCACGTCTACATTCACGCTCGCAGTTCTGACGTCCACTTTCTTCTTCGAAAGAGCGTTTGACATGGCTTCCGAAAAAATTTTTGACACTATAAATAAAGGGGTGAGAATTCATTTTTATCTTCTGTTATTTTTGTGTATTCGATCATCAGATCTTTGTTCGATATCTGAATGATCGATGTTTCCGATTGAGGTTAACGAGTGGAAGTGAGGTTAAGTCACGGAAAACATTTGATGAACATGATGACATTTTGTCATTAAATAAAAAAAAGCCGAACGATATACGAAGAACTTGTGTCGCGTATTCTAATTTATGAATTAGCACGTGACACGATTTAATTTACGCTTTGACGCCTGAACAAAATATGATACTGATTACATAACATTATACAAGACATCTCTTTTTTTCAGAAACAATGGAAGGACATCAAGCACAAATACGAGAATTGAATAGAATATTTTGCACGTAAAATGTGCGTTAGATCTATATTTAATGGAGATATATTTTATCTCTGAATATGTAAATAAATAACGAATTACATGATTGCGCTGGTCTCTGCAATATGTTTTTATTTTGAATTATTGCAATATATATCATGAAATATGAATTAAAATATCTATATTTATTTTAATTTATTATTTATTTAGATATAAAAGAGTAAACAATCATTTTGCAGTTGCAATGGCAAACATTATTTCTGTTGTAGAAGGCAATATTACTATATATATAATCTTTTAAGCATCTTTCAATTAAAAAAAAAACGATTATAGATGAATGTTAAGCTTATTTCTGAATAGAACTTCTGGAATTGCCCATATTAGGACCTAGAAAACGACCAGCAAAGAGAGTCTCACTTGTTGCTAGATCAACGATGACAAAAATGAACGGTCTGTTTGCTCTAAAAGATGGCAACATGCCACCCATGAGTGGTACAATGGCGAGTTCTGCAATTTAACAAGCATTAAACATTAATCTAGACTACAATGATGTATCAAATGAAATCATATGAGTTATCTTGATAATTACCTGTCACCGCAGCAGCGATAGTTCCCTCCTCGTCAACTTCTATTTTAGCATTTTGAATTATATTTCCCACTCGCAAATAGTCATTGTGTACGATTCCGGTGAAATTTGCTGTTGGACTGAAAATATCCTGTATACCCATCTAAAACATAAGCAATCCTATTTAATCTAATTTAATTTTTTACATGACATAATGACAATAAAAATATTCACAATTATAACAAAAACTAGCAATATTTAGCAATGTTTATATAAATATGTTATATAGCTACATATAATTATCATAGAACAAAGATACAGATATTTATTGTTTATGATATTAAATATAATTATAACAAATATAATATTAATACTTACGTGTAGTAAGGCAGGATACAAATTTAATTTGCTTTCGATACTAAATCGTGGAATAACAAGCAGCAGTTCAGTTTCATTGAGACTGGCTAGTAACGTTTTCATCGGTACATATGACAAATCCTTTGAAAGAATCTGGAGGTACGGATCATTTTCTTCATGAGAAGGAAGGAATATCAGCATAGACGTCCTACCATTCTGAAATATTAATTTCGTCAGTCAATTTTACATAATCAATATTCTTAAAAATACCGCATCTATTTTTTTGTACATTTATCAATAGCTTGGAAGAAAAAGATTTTTAGAAAATAACAAGCATCTGACAAGTCATAATTTACCATAATATATTTTATGCATTAGTTTTATATAATGTAGAATGTTTTATAGAATTTTGTAAAATTTTTGTTTCTTTAGACAAAAGTAGCACTATTTTAATGTATGATTTAGTTGCAACAACTTTCGTATAAAATATCTTCACACAAAATGAAATAACAGCATACTTTATACGTTAATAAATATAAATTGATTTATGTATTAGCAAATAAATTAATTCTCGTAAAAAATTAACAAATAAATTAGTTTTTATGAAGAATATGTGTATGATAGTAGTAAATTTTTAAAAATATAGATATGTAGATGCTTGTGTGATATTTTATATATAAAAATGCATGTTATAGATAACTGCTATCACGTTAGATATGCTGCTATCTTGTTGATAAAAGTACCAGTCTTCGCAATTTATTGATGACAGGAATCAAATCTACGTTTTACCGAGTATGGGATTTCCACTACATCAGCATCAAGAGAAGCTATATAGCCACATCGGTACTTAGAAGTGTTCTCCATCATAGGAATGTCTTGACAGCCACCAGGAACATGGAAACATCGTATACGCGTAGCATCCTTATCGAAGGATTTCAACCATCGTCCTTTGAAATACAAGGCCGAAGTTAAGAGAATTTGGGTCTCGGCGGCAAGTGAGGCTGAAAATAACATTGATGAAACGATTTTATTGGTGGGATCAATATCCGTAGCTTCGAAGTTGGAAGAAATGGAGTAATTTTCTCCAATTAAGAAATCCAATAAGTTGCTCAAATTGTCTAAAGAGGAAAAGTATCTCTTCCGTTATTCTCAATAGAATTTAAGTTAAATACCAGGCTGGACGATTGATTGGATATTGTTCCGTGTGTGTTTGCGGACCCAAGCATTGATGATGTCAGCCGCATTTGCATTCCCGAAATTCAACTGCTGGATATCAGTCCCGTAATAATTACGCAAGGCGGTCATATAATTCGTGGATGCCATGAGAGATGGATTGATCCACAAGCGAGTTGCCACGTCGATCTCCGTGCCATTTTGATGGTTCTGACAAATAAAATGAAGATAATGCAAAAATCATACTAATATATTATTCTACAATATCAAAGCTATATTAATTTTAACGCATTTAAGATAAAATCTAAATCAATAAGTATAATAATCTAAATAAAATATTAATATACTTTTAGAGATGTAAGAGTGCGACTCGCTACTCCTCTGATGACGTATTCTTCTGGTGGTAATCTCAAAACCGCAAGAAGCTCTTGTCGTGTCCGACCAGCCGTGCCTTCCACCAGACTCGTAAGGGCGATTTTCGCACTGGCAGGGGACAGTATCAGATTACCCTCGACGACCTCATTTACTCTCTATGATCATTATAAAATTTTTACAAACATAAGAATTTTTATAAACATAACTTTTCCTACACATTATGTTTTAATTTGGCAAAAAATTATTTGTTATTTCATAACAACGGAAGTAAAAAGACTTAAGAAATTAAGTCTTAATCTTTTAGAAATTAAAAATTTAAATCATTTCTATTTAAATTTTGTCTGATTAATATTCGTTTCTACCAATATAGATTGTAGATCTTGATTTAAATTATTTTTTATCTTATTTTTTAGCTTAAAAAAATTAGAAAAAATTAAACCGAGATTAAATCTACATTGATAGAAATGGATGTAAAGTATCTTGTCTAGAGTTAACGTGTTTTATATCTTTGCATTTTCCGGAAAGTTTTTCTCACCTGTAGAAGATCGATATTGAAGAAGGCGTATCGGTCATCAGTACTGATCGCAGCAGGAACAGCTGTGTTAAAAACATTAATATCGTTAAGAATCTCACGATTTAACGACAAATACATTAATGACAAATGCAATATACTTGCAAGCAAATGCAAATGCATGATTTATTGCAAGAATGCAGTTGTGCATATCTATTAATGCATAACTATTATTTCAAACTATATTATGGTCACATTCTTTGGCGAATAGCAAGTCTGAATTCAATTTATTGCTGATTACACTTGAGCGGGAATGAATATTATCAAATCAATCGTACTCCAATTAATCGCGCGTAAATTCCAAGGAAAATGATTAGAATTTAGATTAGTCTCTGAAAAACATAGCATGACTAACGATCGACACGTGACTCGGCACATCGAGAAAATTTTCCTTGTCTGTCAAGCTAAACGTTCAACAGGAATTCCATTTACATTTCCGAATGAAACGGCGAAAATAGTAAAGGATGATAATGCTGACACGTTGAAGAACCAGTCGCGAGGAACGCCGAGTGAGCGCCTCTTCATCTTGCGAGCGATGATGTAATCGCAGAAAAAGCGGTCTGATAATTATAGTCCAGTATAATTTTGATATATGCTGGAGCATAGAGTCTGAGATCATTGAATGTCTATCTGTCACTTCACTACGTATGAATGAAGCATTGCATCAAAAGAGCAAGAATGTAAAAGGCACAAAAGAATTCGATTGTCCCAAATATATATGTATATAATTTAAAAACTATATATATATATATATATATATATATATATATATATATAAAAACATAAGAAAATTGAAAATTTGAAGATTAAAAATTATATTTTTCGATGATCTACGATTAATCTTCCGATGCAATGATTCGAAATTTCAAGCAACGTGAATGCTTATATATCTCTATAAAAGGCATCCAAAGAAAATATTCTAACTCCGAAGGATTCCTAAAATATGTTTCTACTATGCCCAAGCGATACCTGCGAGAAGATACCAGGAGATCCATAGCGATAGTGAAGGCATTCTTTCAACTTGGAACAGACTATGCAACTATCACTCTCAAATGTGTTTCCTGTGGTTCCTACTAAGCAGATAAACACGAGTATAACGAAAACATACGATCCGGCAAGTCCGGCAAGTTTTAACAGCTAAAAGCTAAAACTTCCGGCAAGTAGTCATCCCCACTTTATGACTGGATCCTGCCTCATTATCTCTTCACCATGATGTAAACACTACTACGCTCGGACGCGCCAACAAATCGCAATCATGCAATTTGTGCACGAGGATATATACGGGAGAAATTCGCACTACGTTCGTTGCGATCGATTCTCCTCGTGAGGATTGCCCAAGCAAAATGAAGAAACATGAATCAGTGAACGGAGTAAAAAAGACAGAACAAGTTCTCCTTCCGATTGAAGTTTTATTTAATCACTGACGCAATCCTCAAGCGTAAGAATGACAGAAATTCTTATGGATGAGCGGAATCGTTGCTGGGAGCAACGAACGAAAATTGAATAATGTGGATAAAAAATACAGACAAGAGATATTAAATATAAAAAAATTAATAATTAATTATTTATCTTGTATTACATTATCAAATATTATTACGCTATGAAATAAAGTGCGGTATGTTTTACCTTAGAACCAGATAGACAAAATGTATTGGAATAAACTTTTTAATAAAATGCATATACATTCTCACATTCTCTAAAAACTTTATTAATATTAAAATCTTTCTTATTTTTTTTCTCCATAGAATCAAAGAATTTAGAAAAAAGGTAAAAGGTAGAAAAAAGGTAAAAAAAATTACACATGATTTTTTTTAAATTAAAAAAATAGTATTTCTTAAACTTTCTCTTATTTTCAATTTTTTCTATACAAGTATATATATTTATATATTTTCATATAAATAAAAAAGAAAATATTAATAATTATTCATATTATTAAAAAAAACTTATATTTTGTTTTGTATTAATCTATTGTAAAGATACGACAAGATAAAGGGGCAGATAGAAAATAAAAAGACGTTTGCAATGAGATAAAAACACAAACGCGACTGAAAACAGAAAGAGAGCTCGAAAACAATTTCCTCGGAATTTCTGTTCATTATTTCCGTTCATTATTTCCGTTTCATTATTTACGAGCGTCACTGGAACGTCCCACTAAAACTCATTGGTAACAGCTTTTGTGATCATGTCGCAATAAAGGTGTCAACTTTCAGTCAAAGTGAAAGCAAACCATTCATAAATATGAATACGATATGAATAGAGTAAATGGGTTAACAATGATAACTGTAATCTATTGAGGTTTAATATAATAATAATGTCTGATAATTTTGCCATTTATACAAGCATCAAGGAAGGAAAACCCAGGAAAGGTAACCAATTAATTCTTAGAAAATTAGTAATTAGTTTTATTAATAATATTGGTTAATTGAATTTCAAACTTAGAAGGTTACAGAATATAATTTCCTTCTTGAGATATAACAATAAATAAGCTGATGAAAATTCGTGTATAAAATATTTTGTATAATATAATATTTTGTTTAATGTTAATCGTAAATAAATAAAGAAGTTATTTGCTCTATGTGCGCATGTCTCTTTTGTGTGTGTGTGTACATATTTTAATTATAAAAAAGTTATATATGTATAAGAAATTATCTAAATTGTTAAATTTATACATTAATAATAAATAAATGCGCCAATTTTACATTATATTTGACAGATTTATTAAATAAACAAGTTTTTTTACTTCTTTGGCATATTGACATTTAATAAAATTAATTCTTGAACGTCAAATAATATATCAGATGTAAATAAATTTATAAAATCTATGCAAACTTAACATCACCATTGGATATAATAAACTTATTTGTGATTTATACGATCATGTAATAATATTTCATAATATTGCAATAATAATTTATTTTTAAAATAATACTGCATTTAAAATGTCACTAATGTATAAAAAAAAATTAATTTTTTCTTTCTGATACATTTTTTTTTAAATAATCATCTATGTAATCCAATAAATCTATGCGGATGAAACTTAACTGAACCGGAAAATCACTTATTTCAGGTTCTTAACCACATCTATTAAAATGCAATTATCTAGTACAACACTGATGTGAAATAATATGCATGCAATTAATAGAACGTTAATTATTCTACCCAGCATTTCCTTTTTTTAAATCTAGAATAAATTCTACGTGTATAGAATATTTTATTTCATTTCACGTTTCAAGTTTTATCTTTAAAAACTAAAAAATTCCACCAGTAAATTTATTTAAAATTTCTAAATTTTAATAGCCTCATTATCGTTATATTGTCATATAATAATGAAAAAATTCTCTATATAAAAAATATTAATTTTGTATTATTTTTTCTCTTTTGTGTCTTATATATATATATATATATATATATATATATATATATATATATATCAGATAGAGAGTGTTTCAAACTCTGATATATATCAGAATTTGAAACACTCTTTATTTTAAATTCTGAATTTTTATTAATATTGGAAAAGGAAAATATTTCTTAATTTTTTGGTTTTGCTTAATAAAGTTAAAATATGAAATAATTTCTTTTGTGTGTTTGTGTGTGTGTGTGTGTGTGTGTGTGTGTTGTGTATAATGAAAAGAAACTTCAAACCACAATAAAATTACATCAATGTTCCATTCTACCGGTTATCACCACAGCAGGCATTATCTAATTACCAAATAACTTTACGATAGTTTACCAGAATTAGGAGTTGTCGTTGTCTCTACGTTAATTCGTGACGGGAATTCTTGTCGCACTTTTCCTGTAGTCCCGGATCTATTCAAAGGATTCAGAACTTTGCCTACGTAAAGGATCGTACCGGTGGTCTCGTCCTCGATGTAAAACACGAACGGATGATTAGCTTGGAATGTGTTCTCTTCTATCTTATTTCCGATTTGTATCTCTATATCAAGAAAAGAAAGAATGTATAAATACAACAATTATAAAAAAAGAGATGTGCCTTTTACAAACGCATTTATCGTTATCCATGTATTTCAGTTAATAATTTATCTATACGTATACATGTCATATTTATACGTAATGATTTATTTTAAGGAACATATATACCTGTTGCAGCGTAAGCTGTTGTCCCATTTTCATTCACCTCTATTCCAGTCTTATGCATTACATCGGATACCCGCAGATGCCGAGAAGCTCGTCTGGTTTTTGCTATACCCGTCAGCAGCGCAGTATCATCAAAGATATCACGAATACCAAGCTATTGCAAAAAAGATAAGAACGTGTTACCACATCCACATGATAATGATGTTTCTATTATAAATGTAAATTACAAAGTAAAATGTGCAAAGTTTATAGCAGAAATAATAAATCTGGCTTCGATCTCTTTGCTGCATATCTATCAAGCTCTCGTCAATTATAATGTTTTTCTTATTAAATATTTGGAATATTATTTAAACGTATAGGAATGTGAATAGATTACCTCGCGTAAAGTATTTTCCAGGTGGCTCGTAAATTCGAACTTGAACTTCGGGATCCAAACGTCAAGAGGCAATTCCTGCATGGCCCACATATCTCTCGCCAATATAAATGGATTAATCTCATTGATGATATGATCTACGCCTGTTAGCGTGTGCGGCAGTATAAAGTACATAGCGAATTTGAAGCCCTGAAAAATTACATCTCGTGATTTCTGCGTGATTATCAATGATTCACTCGTAATTAGGTTGTCACGTACGTCGTATGGAATCCGCAGAATTTTCGCATCAAGCCTGGATGATTCGGCATAGAAGAACCGGCCTACAGTGTGCATATACGGTACATTTATACTCTCATTAACATTGATATAAAATTTAGAAACTCGCGTATGTTCGGGTGCGAAGTATCTGCGGCGCCAAGCACCTTTGAAGAATAATCCATTCACGATTAGCATCACCGAGTCCTCCAAACCTTTTTCTGGAAAATAAAACAAAATGAATATTAAACGCAATACCTTTAAATCTCAGTAATTAAAATTTGCAAATTCTTCTGCTTTTATCAAGGCGCCAAATTATTTTGCATACATTAGCTAAAATTATATTTATACATCTGTATCATGATATGTCTGGCGTTATTATTAAACATAAAAAATACTTTAATCGCAAACATAAAAAAATATATACTTTAATAAATGTGACATCTTTTCATATTTCACAGATCATCACTGTTTCAAGTTTGAGACATAAAACATGGATCGATAAATCAAGATAGCAGCTTCAAGCAAACCTACCGTCATCAATCATCTTTTCGATGTGTCCATTTGTAATATTATTGACCCAAGAATTAACTTTAGCTGCGATCGCGTGCGTGTCAGACAAATTCGTGTTGATCACATCAGTATTGTAAAAGGTTTTCACTGTCGCTGAATAGCGTTGTCTAGTGAGCACGTTGTCGTCAATGTAAATGCGGGAACCTAAATTTAAAGTATACGCAGAAGATGGAGTCTGTAAATAAATATCACTTTATGTATTTTTATATTAAAATTATAGACATAAAATTATAGTTTCAGTAAGAATATCGATTTGCATATTTTTTAAAAATTAATTAAATATAATTACAATTTACCTGCAAAGATCTTAGAATATTGTTAAAATTCTCTCGAGTGGCTAATAGACTAACTGGAAGTTGCATGACTCCGGCAAGTTCATGCGCGGTTTGATCCTGAGCTCCTTCGTAAAGAAGCACTAATGCTAGTTTTACGGATATCGGCGACAGTAAAACATTCCCTCCGTTTGCTTTGGCCAGGCTCTGAAGAAACATAAAAAATAGAATGCCAGCATTAATATAACTAATATAACTAATAAATTAAACAAAATTTAATGATAAACATTAATAAAATAAGCATTTAAAAATAATCTAAAAGACTTGTAAAAAATTTTTACATTTAAAAGATTCTTGTTAAATGTATTTCTTAGATACAGTATTTAAATGAAGTAATCGCTAATAAAAAATTGTAAAGGGTATTTTATAAAGATACATACCCTAAATAATGCCCAATCAAATACAGTAAAACGTTCGCCCTGATAAGGCACAAAATCATCGTCATCTTCAATTTGAGGATTGCTACGAGAGGTATTCGTTCGTGCAGGAGTTTGCGTCACAGCGCAAATACCTTCTTTTATAAAACCTACTGCAATCGAGAGATATAGTAAATAACCTGTAATAAAGATTTCTTTATTCACAAATTATATCCCGAAGAGAATCTTATCATCAATCAATTCTTCCATAAATTATTTGCTCAATTTGGAGTCGATTTTTACTTAATAGAATGATTGACGTATTTATTGTGTTTTATTGGAAATTCTCGAAAATAAAAAGATTGTAAGATGCGCAAATAAAATAATTATGCAATATTTTTTAATTAATTCTAAATAAATTGTTTCCTAGCAAAATTTTAATTTAAAAATAAGAAAAAAATTTAATAAATTACAAAAAGACGGAAGATTAAGGTTAAAAAATAAACGAAAAAGCGTTATTAGTATAATTAAATTTACATTAAGATGGTAAATATTAGTTAAAAAGATTGTAAATAAAAAATGAATGACACATCGATATTATTATGAATAATTATATTTAGATTTATATTGATTCTAAATTTTATTTATATTAAGAAATGTTTTATTATGCAGCGACACAATTCTTTTTTTCTTTCTTTTTTTTTAATAAGCCTATTGTTAATGTTTGAAGAAAGAATATATTTATTTCCAGGAATTTTCTGCGATTATGTGCTCAATAATACACCTTCAGTTTTAAGCATTGTACATATAATTTATGTACATATAAATATTGTACATATAATTCATGTTTTGTACAATTCACCGATTTGACACAGAAGTGATGTGATAATAACAATAGCCACATAGATATCTATCCAAACGGAAACCTCGAGGAAGCCGCATTTTTGTTGATGGTCAGCAACCTCTGACAAATAAGACCTTGAGCTTTTTATAGTTTATGAAGAAGGAAAATTTCAAGGATCTTAACATTGACCTTCAATTCAATCGCATTTTTTACCTTCACATTTTGCTTCCATATTTTTCTGTGGAATTTCATTCGAAAGAATTTAATCTTGTTCAATATATAAATTTGATAACAAACATCAGAATTACTTCACTGGTATATTGGAAGATTTTATTTTTTATTTTTTAATTGCATTATAGAAGAGATCCTTATTTCAATCCAAGATTTTTAATAAGCATTAGTTATTTTATTTAGATAGTTAAGTACAATACAGTTCAAACGAGAACAAGTCGATTAAATTAGAATTGTCATTCTACTTGTCACTTGAAGATTTCAAAAAAGTTTTGTAGAAATAATAGATATCTTAAAAGTTTATAAAAGGGAAGATTTTACTCACCCAATTGGAGCCGCATGATCGGCCAGTCGCGGCAATGTCAAGACTCGTTAAATTCGGATGACGAATTAAAATGAAAATTTCGATTTTTAACGCTCGCGATAGTCGGACAAACGCTTATAACACGATCAGTACACGGTAAAGATCAAAACCGGTCAGCGTCTGACGATCCAGTGGATTATAGAGTCCAGCCGCGAGGAAGAGTAGTGGTAACACGCGTAGAGGCGCGCGGGGAGATTACTAACAGGAGGAGGAAACAGTGGTGAACATGACTCAGGAGCGCATCTGCACGTGCTAAATCATTTATCGATAACGCGTTTTGCGCATGTATAAAATCCGCAGGCTCATATATGTAGGTATGAGCGAAAAGATATTTCCCGCGGGAAGTTTCATATTAATTTTAGAAAGTTTTATATTAATTATTAATTATATATATTAAAGCTAAATCGCCAGGACAAAAATTGTTGAAAGTGTTTAATAACAAATTAACACTAAAAATTATTTAATCATTAAGTGGTCAATCATTTTTTATTGTTTCTATCTTTTTTAATTAATATTTTTCTCTGATATTGAAGATAAGATTTAAAAATTTTCTAATTTTAATGTTCTATCAAAATAGAGCAATTCATGAAAAATTAGAAAATTCGCAAATTGTGCTTTTGAAAAAAGCTTATATTAAAAAAGCTTAATATCTTAAGAAAAAAGATATTAATTTAGAAGATAGAAATGGCTGCTTTTAATTTAAAAAATTTCTATTGTAAGTGTAAAAATATAATATCAATCTACTGAAAGCAACTAGCTTATTTTCAAAGCTGCATAAGATAATCATTAAGAAATAAAATGTAAAAATATAAAAAAATTAAATTATGCACATTTAAAAATTTGCTTTTAAGTTAAGTATATCTGAAAGATGTAAAAAGAAGTATGTATTTATTAATTAATATCTAACTGTCTAATTAAATGTGTAATTAACTGCCAATACTTCAATGATTCTCATATTTTAGAAACAAAAAAAAACGCGAAACGTTGATTTACATGAGACACTCATATTTCTTTTGTTCACCGACTTTGAAGTACCTAGAATTTTACATCACCTGACAAGATTGCCTGATAGCATAATCAGGCGTGACGAAGCATCCAAGTAAATGTTCACTGGGAACATCCGACATTTTTTAAAGTAAACGAAAATTCCCGATAGTTAAGTGATATCACTTTGTAAACATTAGCGGGTGCAGGATGTGGGAATAATGAGGATGCAAAAATATTTCGTGATGACATTGTTAAAGAAAAATGTATAAATCGACAAGAAGTCCTCTCCATTATTTATATTAAAACGTTTTATGTACAGAGATTGTTTAATACAAAGCTAGAATACTTAGGAAAAGCTAAATATAAAAATATGAAAATAACGCTAAAAGTATTAAGCAAACTGACAATGAAATTAGATGTAAAATGTGATGAGACATATGTGTGAGACAGTCTCACTTTTTGTGAGATAGTCTTACAAAAATTTGATAAAAAATATAAACTGAAACTGTGTCACTGAATTCGCGTAGCTGCATTTTCCTTGAGGTTCTCAGAATGTTGCAGAGCAGAATATTTGTCTGTGGCATTGTTGACTATCGCAGTGAGAAAATTCAAATGTTCCGGGGTGATAAATGTACTGGCAATATTTCTTGCCTGTGCAAACAAGCAAAACGCCAAGTCAAAAGCTATAAGTAATTATAAACTCACATATACATACATTCATACAAGTAATTGCCATTATTTGTCCAATTATTTGGGCATTAAAGTTAAAAATTATTCCAGTATAATTGGTGAAATGTAAGTAACAGCATAAAATATGAAAACAAATCGATTAACTAAATTGAAGATTCGCGAGAATATAAATGCGACGATAAAGCGTATCGATTGACTACAATTATATTTTTATATTATTTATATTAATATTATTATATAAACCTTAAGTAGAATAAAAAAATCTAAAGAACAAACGACGTCAAAATGATATTATTTTAATGTCATCTTGTGATCATCTTATTATCATGTATATTAATTTATATTTTTATTTTCGACATTGAATGTATACATAAAAAAAAGGCTTGCTTCAAAGAGTTTTAATTAAAAAAATATATTTTTGCATTAATTTTTTCAATAAATCACACATCTCAAATAAATATTGATATTATTTTTTAAAAAATCAAAAGCACACTTCTCAGTAATATTATTGTATTTTTAAGTACAACTTAAATTTATATAAAAAGTCATCAATAAAGATTGGTGGCAATTACTTAGATTTTGAAAATGCAAAAACGAGATGTTTGAAAAAAAAAATAAAAAAATTGTCTTACATCAAATCCCAGAAAGTTGCAGATCGATGTTTGCGTACAGATCAGACCAATAAAAGTTGTACTAAGAAGGATGGCTACCAGATATCGCAGTAGATAATTGCCAGTATGTATACCGTAGAAGATCAAATTGTCAATGAAAGGCATTAAGTTGGAAATGAGGAACAACGATTTCGAAACTGGCGTTTTCTGTGATAATGCCATTTTCGCGTCGGATAATTTTCTCTTTTCGGATTGCTCTCCATATTTGGCGCTTGAATACTCCGGATAAGTCGGATAATTAGGAATATTCCTAAATTGACCATTCCTCTCTAATAAATAAGCCGGAACAGTTAATTCTTGATGTGCATCTTTAATCTGGACTGAAGAGACGCTTGTTGTATACGCAAGACCAATCAAACAAACGATCACTGCACGATACATCTTCTATTTTGTCGATTTGGATTAAGAATTTCAAATGCGCTTCAATCTATTTGAAAAGAAGAAACAAATAAATATATAAAGTCCAATTGCTAATCAGTTATTGTTTTATATCTAAATCGTAATTAATTACAACACAACACTACTTTTTATATATTTAATTGTTAACTCACGAATTTTGCACTTGACAGATGTCGTTTCAAGATGAAACAATTTTGTTCGGTTGAAGAATTTGGAACTAAAACCCGAAAGCCCTTACGTTAGCCCTTTTATACTCTGTTACTTACATTCATACCTGTTCTTAAATACCTACACATCTAAATTTTTTTGACTATGACTAATCTTTATACCTGAAAGAAAACTTTGGGAAAGATATTATTCAATGACAACCCATTTCTACAGTGACTTGAGTGATAGTATCTTGTCTGACCGTTGTCAACCTTTTCAGACAGAGATTTTGTTTTAGATAAACATGACCTTTGCGTCAGACGCATTTCTCTATCGAAAATGATTATATAATTATAATTACAATAGCAAATAAACATTTCAACAATAATTTTTGTAATTTTTGTAAAATTGTAATATTACGCAATTATTTCATTTACAATCGTCGAAATACATTTACACCGTTAAAAATAATACATTTTTATTACAATTGCAGCAAATTTAAAACAAGTGTTAATATTGGCAGATCTGTAATTTTATCGTGAATCATTACGTAGTAAAAGCTTAAACAGATGTAAGCAATTTTATCAGAAGATCTTATCAGAAAACGTATATGACGATCGTAAAAGTACCATTATAAAATTGTTCAATAGATGACAAGGAAAAATGTATTTTAGGCGGGAAATTACGCGTTTCCGAGAGAGAAAGATATCAAGATGTGCTATCGTTCATAAATCATTGTTATCTGATTAAAGAAAAATCTTTACATGATTTTATTGCAAAAATATCCCTGTACAAATACATATGAATTTCTTTAACAAATATTCACATTCTGTACATATAATAACAATTTCTCATTGCGTTCCATAACATATTCATATCATCACATCACAGTATAGTTTAATTTTTGTACGCTCATAATTAATCTTCCTGTACTTGCACACGCAGTTTCTCGATTTCATCCTCGCTACTCATGGAGTGATTTAAGATTGTCTTCTTTTTTTTTATATGTTTCGTGTTCTTGTCGGAACAAAGACGTTTTCGTCTGTTTCGCTCCAATTTCCTTTCAATCTCATCTAATAACGAATCATTACGGACGAGCATGCTTGGCTCAGCATCTTCCGTAACGCAAAATGAATCCTAAAAATCAGAATTAAATATTTAACCTATAATTATATATCCATATATATATATATATATATATATCCATATAAAAATCAACTTAATTACTCGTCATCCAATGCGAGATAAACATAATTTATAGTACATACACAAAGATACGAGTCTTGCTCACTTGGCGAAAACTGCGAGTAGATATCTATATTTGACTTAGGTCGCGGATCTCTGAAATGAAAGGCACCTGGTCTCTTCATCGGGCTTTTAATAGTTTGCAAATAATGCGCGTGCATGTCAACTTGTTCTTGCGGATTTTGTGTATAGCTCACAAAATCTCCAAGATCTTCATCATCCGTAATAATCTCATCCGAACTGGCATCGGAATCTACTTCCACTTCGTCATCTATAAACTCATTTTTACAATTGAGCCTATACTTGGTTTTCTGTGCGACCTTTTCATTCGAATGAAAGATTTGTTTCGGCGCACCGGAGCTAGGTTTTAAAGTACTTTTATTTACCGTATTATTCATATATCTACTAGGCGCTGCAAAAACACTTAAATCTATCGTATCTGAATGCTGGATTTTATCTCGTTTTAAAGATAATTTTAAACGTCTGTGTTTCGGCGTAGACACACCACACGGTTTCATATCTTTCAACGAATTGTCGAAATAGGTGTCCTTAATTTTCAAATTTTTCGATGTATTATCAAAATAGCTATCTACAATTTCTGATTTTTTCGACGTACTAGGCATGCAATTATCATATTCCGATTTTTTCGGTGAGTTGCAAAAATAACTGCTTTCAAGCTCGTTAAATTTTTTAATGTTATCCTCTGTAATTACGAAATCTTCATCGGAATCATTTAGGAAATCGAGATCTTCTTTATCCGCACATGATTTAGCAATAGAATTGCGATGAATATTTGATAATGTAAATTTATTTGTCTTCGAATTTGTGTCACTTTTTCTTTTAGCATTATCTTCTAAAATCATAAAGTCTTTGTCAGAATCATCTAGAAAACCAAAATTTTGTTTATCTACACACGATTTCGCAGTAAAATTGTGATGAATATTTGATAATATATTATTATTCTTCGAATTCGTATCGCTTTCTCCTTTAATGTTATCCTTCATAATCATGAACTCTTTGTCAAGTGTAAGTTTATTTGTCTTCGAACTCGTATCGCTTTTTCTTTTAGCATTATCTTCTAAAATCATGACATCTTTGTCAAAATCATCTAGGAATTCGATGTCTTGTTTATCCGTACGTGATTTGATAATAGAATTGCGAGTATTTGCTAGTGCGATACTATTTGCCCTCGAATTCATGTCGCTATTTCGTTTAGTATTATCCTTTATAATCATAAAGTCTTTGTTCGAATCATCTAAAAAATCAAAATCTTGGTTATTAGTATGTGATTTAGCAATAGAATTACAATGAATATTTGATAACATATTATTTGTCCTCGAATCCGTATCATTTTTCTTAGCTTTAATATCATTTTTAATATTGACTGAAATCCAACCACAGCTTTCTTCGTCAGTCGATTTCTTTTTATTTACAGAAAGTCTCCTTGATATTCCCACATTTTTTTTCGTTTGTGCTATTTCACTGATAGCTTGAGTTATAGATAACAAACTCTCTTCTGTTTTAGAATTGCATAATGACTTATTCTTCTCAGTATTATTAATATCACACTTAATAAATTCATTTATATTATCGTCGCTATTAAAATCAAGATCTTGTATTTCGTCTAAAAAACTTGCAAGTTGACCTTTTTGATGAGGTTTATCAAATTTCATAAAGGCTGATAGATTTTGATTATTTTTGGCAATATTACTTTCATCATGAAAAATATTAATGTCAGTTTTACGTTTTTCATTGATTTCTCTTGTATCATTAGCGGAAGCATTCAAAGAATTTAGAGATATCTTTTGCTGTTCTATATCAGCCTTATTTTCTGAATCATCTTCAACTGAACTAAATGATTCATTCAATATGTTTTCGAATATGCTAGGTTCCAAATCTTCTAACACATTAGTTGATAATTCTGTTCTTGTATCTGTTATAATTTTATCATCCTCTTTCATATCAACAACTACAGGAGATCTATTTGTATTAATTAAATCTATCTCTATATTTTCAATTCGTTGATTTAAATCTAAAATTGCTGTATCATTTGAATCAGAACTCTCATCAAGTATATCTTCGAATCTTACTTCTTTGTTATCAATATTCTCCTCATTTCGAATAGAGCACCAGAAATTATCATCAAAATTTTCAATATTAAGATAATCATTACTATCAATAATATTCTCATCTTCATTGCTTTTACAATGTGTTGATAAATTATCTTCATTGTTTTCCGTCAAGAAAGATAAATCGTTAAGAATTTCTATATCAGGTACTACAAAATTAAATAAATCTTTAATCGATTTTGATGCAGGAATATAAGTTGTATCCACTTTTGGCACAGCTTCAGAATATATTTCTGCTTCCGATTTCTTCATTGCACATAATGTCAGAAACTCGATCCCCATGTTATCATCAGTTAATAATTTGACATTATTAGGATTTATTGTATTATATTTGTTACTATTTTGCGTTGTTAATTGAGTAAAAATATTGTATGCATTAGTCTGGTTTTGTTCATTATATTTGTTATCCGTAAGAAACTTCATCATCGACGATTGACCAGTATTTTCTTTTTTAGATAAATCTGTGATAAAAATATATATATTAAGAAACATTAAATAAATTTATTTTAATAAATATAATTAATAAATTAAGGAATTAATAAAAAAGAAAAATCGAAAGATTTAAATTTACTTATAAGGCTTACTTTCTTTTTGTTTCATTCTAGATGTTTGTTTCTTTTTATTAATATCTTTCTTCTTCTTGTTCTTTACATTTGGTGTTTTTGGTGATACTATAATATGTATCTTATGACACTCTGGGGTAAATTGATTTGGTATCATTCGAGGATCATTCTCATACAAGGAAGAAAATATATTGCTTGTATTTAATATTTTGTTGTTCAATGAGTCTCTTCTCGAAAGCGTAGATTTCAAATTCTGCAAAGTATTTTAAGTAATTAAAGTACATGTATAAAAAATGAAAATAGAATCTTTAGTTACCTCATGTTCTTTTCCGTCCGTAACGAGAACGATTATATGACCGTCTCGTTTGCGTCCTGTTCTGCCCATTCTTTGAACAAGTCTTATTGGGGAATGCTGCGATACATCAAAGCATATTATTAGATCTACTTCCCCTACGTCCAATCCTTCTTCACCTATATTATACATTATCAAAGAATTAATGTAATTTAATTCTTAATTTTAAAAAATTAAGAATTATAATCTTTATTTAATCTTTATAATTCTTAATTTAAAAAAATTAAGAATTATAAAGATTAAAATATAATGTAAAATAATTAACATTTTTTATTGTTGCAGTTTTTTACTCACCTATACTTGTTGAAATCAATACATTCACACGATTGTTTCGAAAATCTTCTAATGCTTTTATTTGTTGCTTCTGTTTTTGACCAGCTTGGCCAACAAACATTTGTGGCCTAATTATAGGTTTTGATTGCATAAGCAAAATATACACCTCATTGACTATGTCTCTGTACTGAAAATTTATAACATATTAAACTTTTTAAATATTAGTTAATCGCTTTTATATATTTTTTCCAACAAACAATACATATACATATAAATAAGAATTTAAGAGGCTACTATACAAACTTCGACAAAAACTATAGCTCTTGTATCCTTTCGATCATCATTGCTGCTATTAAAATGATGTTCAAGTAATTCTTTTAATTTATGAAACTTATTATGTCCAAATATTATGTCCGTCGATATCTGAAATAGTTAATTTTATATAAATTGTGATATATATATATATATATATATTTCTAGTTTATTATAAAAATAATTTTGTAAACCTCAGATACATCTCCATTGGGATACACTTCTGGGAATGGTCCGAGATAAATTTCTATATCATGAAGTAAATTTTGTAATTGATCTTCGCTATTCATCCAAAATTTATCAGAGTGCGCTAAGAATAAAATTTTCTTTAAAAAATCGCATAGATTGATAATTATCTTAACAAGTCGCAGTATTATTTATAAAATTAATTGTAATAATTTAGAGATTACATACAACGTACTTGCGTAAAATTTACAGAAGGCACGCAATCCATGTCTAATCATGAGTTCGTAGGCGTGATACATAGTAAACAATATAGTCAATGTCTTCATAATTTGTCCATAATTACCAGACTTATCCGTTTTCGTTTTGAATTCTCTCATCAAGTGGAATATCTAATAAGCACATTAAATGCTTAAACTATATACATCAATAAATCATAGATTTAGAGAAATATATGAATGTAAATGATGAATGTAATTAGAGCGAGTGTGGCATAATGGATAGCGCATTGATGTGCTATGCTAGAGATCCTGTGTTTGATTCTCAGTAGAATCAAAATCTTTTTATACGTTCATCTCTTCTTTCGACGGTCTGGTATTCTTGCCCACGGAACCTCTTCAAAAGTTTGCCGTGTGTACATCACAGGCATATGAGAAGGAGAACAAGCTCTAAGCCTATATATAGAAGAATTTAATTACCCTTCCTTTAGATATGTTTGCAGTATGACCTCGCAATACATTATATTGCATAAGAAATCTAACGTGGCGATCCATGATAATAATGTATCTTTTTTTGAATGCAGCTAATTCATCACTAAGGGGTACCAAAATAATATCTACTTTTCTTTTATTAATATATGGCATTATATCAATTGAATTCTCCTCTCTCAGCTCCAAATGGGAGATATGTAAATTCTGTATTACCTACAAGCAACAAAATGTCCATTAGAATATCAAAATCCTTTCTTTTAACTTCCAGTAAAATTAAATATTTAATATTTTATATAATATTGAGTTATTTACTTCATGAACATTATCTATTTTATTTCCAGGCGTAGCAGAAAGCGCCAATATTCTAAAATATTGATTCTGTGTGGATAGTATTTTGATACACTGAAAGTCATAAATGTTATTAATATCTAGTAATAACAATGAATAATTCTACATTTCTTATATCTTTTTACCTCGGAATATGAATGTTTGCCCAAAGCCTTATGAGCTTCATCTATGACAACACATTTGATTAAATGACTAGGTACAATCAACTTCTCAAGATCATTATGAAATACCTGCGGAGTGGCAAATATTATTCTTTTCTTAATCCAAGCTATCTTACGATTCTTTTGATTAACAGCACCTGTACATTAAATAATAAATTTATTATTATACAAGAGACATACAAATTCCAAAGTATATGAGCTTATTCACTGTTAAATAGATATTAAGACCTGTGAGTTCGATCATGTCAATGTTTTGAATTCCCATTACTTCGTAGCATGCATTGATTTGCTGGGCAACCAGAGGCTTGGTTGGTGCTAGGAATATAATCTTCCCAAATGGATACCATCTCCAGAAATTATACATCACAACAGCAGCAATGAAAGTCTTTCCCAAACCTATAACATGAAATTAAAGATACTTTTATATCAAATTGACTTGTTGCTAAAAAAAAATATTTCTCTTTTCTTACCAGTAGGTAAACAGACCAAGGTGTTATGAAATAATGCAGATTTAACTATATTATATTGGTACTGGCGGATCGGATAATTTTCTGGATATATCCAGGTGTTTCCAGTTGACAAATCAAATCCCATCGTCTCTGGATGGGTTGAAGTTTCCAGGTTTTGCAATTCCATTTCTGCAGGATTTTCTTCGATCTATGCACTCCAGGGATAAATCCGATAAATTGACAGCGATCACTTTTCAACATAATCGATATTAATTTCGAGAAATAAATGTTTTTTCAAGAGAAAACGCAGTATTACATTATTATATAAACGCTTCGAAAATTCGTGAATTATATAGACATTTTTATAGTAAATATTCCGATGGAAAGATGTTTAACATATGGAAATTTTTGTTGAAAATAAAGAATTATAAGTGTGTTTTTTGCAATTCACTCAATTCGATTTTTAACATATCCCTTACAGAAAAAAAAACAATGAGAAATAAAGCAAGTAAGCGTGTTCAAACTCGATTATGTTACTCTAAACCGCTTTACAACAAGTAAAATACAAGTCTTGACAAGTCCCAACTTTCAAGACTCAATGCGCCCTCTGCAAGAGGGCCCTCGGCAATAAATTGTTTCTTGCAGATAATCATGAGACACGAAATTATGAGCGGTATTATATTTTTTCGAATTATTTAATAATATATTCGATTTTCGAGATTTCCAGCCAAATCGAATCAGATCTCTTTTTTTCTTATGCTTGCTGTATAAACGGAAAAGTGAGTACTTCATTTGCAATGCATAAAAAATCTTTTAAAATGCGTTTAAAAAACATAATATTCTTTACATTAGATATGTGGTTGATCAATTTTTCTGTGTTTATGCATTTATGTGAATTTGTCCTAAATAGGTTATAAAGTATTATGTTCATGGGTGTATTCAAGATTTTTTTTTCAAGGAGAGGTCTTTATCGATTCTGTTAACATAACAATATTAAAAAATAGCAATATTAATAAATTTGCTGAAGAAGCTCTAAAAATGCTCCCGTTAGTCGGTATAGCGTGACGTAGCCAATCAGGATCCTCGTCTTCCTCGATTTTTCCGTTCACAAATATCTCTGTCGCGTGAAATAGACATTTTCCTTAATTATTCCTTCACCTTTCCGCTGCATCCTGACGATTGTTACGTCATACACATAGATATGTCATCATGATTGACGACAGCCTAATTTCGCACCACGTGGTTTTATGCCGGTTGTGATAAATCAGCGTTCTTGGATGAGTGACACGCTATGGTGGCACGATCAGGCACGATGGCAAAGCATCTGGCAGATCAAATTTTGGAATATTTAAATACGCACGATGAAACGAATTCGTTGGAATTGGCGGACAAATTTCAGGAGGATCATCAGAAAATCGTGGGCGCAATCAAGAGCCTCGAGACAGTCGACAACGTAAGTTTTATTTTAATAACAGTGTCACTACAAATCATCTGTAGAATCGTGGCGATTGTTTTTGCATATGCGATTAAATTAATGATGCGCTAATTAGTGTGTATCCATATTTTTTTACTTGTGAAACCGTTCTCACACTGAAACCATTGCTTCAATCACTTTAATCTAGCATTCAATCTTAACCTATTTACAGTTGATCACGGTGAAACCGATCTCCAAAAAAAGATGGGAGACGACCGACGAGGGAGAACATATAATAAAGCATGGTAGCCATGAAGCAGTTGTTTATAATGCTGTTCCTGACAAGGGGATATCGGCGACAGAGCTTATGAAGTCTGGTCCTTATGCGAAAGTGGGTTTTTCTAAGGCGATGAATGCTGGATGGATTGAGCTTGATAAAAGCAAAGATACTCCTATCGTACGGAAGAAAGTATCATCCATTGTAGATACCATTCAGACGCATTTGAAAAATATAGAAAATATCCCTGACAATGTTAAAATGGAATACAAGAAAAGAAAGCTTTTGCAAGAGGTGTAAGTAAAAACAAATTCCAAAATGACATAAAGTATTATGTGTTCTTTTTCATCTCATTTTTAACTCTTTTTCCTGTAATGACAGAATAATTAAGATTATGCATCTTGAAAAAGGACCAAATTTTTCTACCAAATTAGAAAAATTAGAAGCAGACTTGACATCAGATCTATTGATAAATGGCGCCTGGAAGGATAAGAAATTCAAGCCATACAACTTTGATGCTTTTGGTACAACACTTCAAGTTGGACACTTGCATCCTCTGATGAAAGTTCGTCATGAATTTAGGAAGATCTTCCTGGAAATGGGGTAAACAACATTAAATTTTCATCAAAATTTATGCTTTAAGAATCTAAGTTTCTTATACTTCAATTTTATTTTCTTGTCTTATATTATGAAATTTATTCTATTTCAGATTTACAGAAATGCCAACAAATAATTATGTAGAAAGTTCTTTCTGGAATTTCGATGCTCTCTTCCAACCGCAACAACATCCTGCTCGTGATGCACATGATACCTTTTTTATCTCTGGTATTTTATTAAAGATTGATATACAATATAATATTCAAAACAGTACAGACATTAGAAAATTAATTTTGACTTCTAGAACCTCGTGTTAGTACACAATTTCCTATGGAATATCTTGAAAGAGTGAAGACTGTTCATAGTAAAGGAGCATATGGATCTCAAGGTTATAGATATGATTGGAAGTTAGAAGAAGCGCAAAAAAATTTGCTACGCACTCACACAACATCAAATAGCGCGCGAATGTTATATCAACTCATGCAGAAGGTATATAATCAAAGCTGAAATACACAAATTATTATTTTTTTTTTTTAAGAACAATGAATCAAAGACAAATGTTTTGTAGGAAGAGTTTAAGCCAGTTAAGTACTTCAGTATTGATAAAGTATTTCGTAATGAAACTTTAGATGCAACGCATCTCGCTGAATTTCATCAGATTGAGGGCGTTATTGCCGATTATGGTCTTACATTGGGTAATCTTATCGGCACTTTATATGAATTCTTCAGTAAACTCGGTATCACTCAGCTTCAGTTCAAGCCTGCATATAATCCATATACTGAACCGAGTATGGAAATATTCTGTTTCCATAATGGCTTAGGGAAATGGATAGAAATCGGTAATAGTGGTATGTTTAGACCCGAAATGTTATTGCCAATGAATATACCTCCCGAAGTAAATGTCATTGCATGGGGCTTATCATTAGAAAGGTATGAAAAATAAATATGACGCATGATGTAATTTGATATACAAATATAACATATTTTATTTTAGGCCGACAATGATTATGTATGGTTTAAACAATATACGCGATCTTGTTGGGCCAAAAGTGGACATGGCAATGGTTCATAACAATCCCATATGTCGATTAGAGAAGTAAATATCATTCTAAGCATTATTCTAAGGTATTTATGTTAGAGCATATTGTTTTTTAAAACTAAAACTAGGTAAGACATGTATAAAGTACAACTATAAACTACATGTATAAAGTACAACTTAAAAAAATATAAAATTTAAATGATTCTGAATAATATTAATTAAATGATGATATATAATTAAAGCTATAAATTTGTATTCCCGATTATTTTTATTATTTCTGTTTCAGAACTAATCGAGCAAATCGATTATCATGGAAAGTATCAGAGCAAGAGAAGATTAAAATACAATCATCTCGAGAAGTAAAAATCAAGCTGAGAGAAAAATTTTTAAAACAGTCACTTGTTATTTTTTGTGATCCAAAGCATCCAATTTATTTCATCGAGCTTTTTTTGCAATTCTTAAAGCCATATCTTCATATTTCTATGTCAACGCATATTCACTCTATGGTGACAAACTTCCCTAATGAGCTTGCTGACTTTGGATCATGTAATTCTAACGTGGATTCAGATATGTCTTTAATTTTAATTTGGAAACCTGTTGGAGTTGATCCTATTATGGTGCTACCTGGAATGCATAGAATTCTGGGAGTAATAAATATAGCACGGTATTTAAATCGTTTGATCGAACAGATTGGTATAAATATACTGAAGTATGAAGGAAATGGTCCACTTTATGCAAGTAAGATAGATTCTTATTTGGACAAACTTCAACTTGCTTTATATGACATGGATATTGACGGGTTGCAGACGATTTGTAAAAAATCGCATTATCATGTAATGGGTAAGGATGTTTCAATAGTTGATCTTATTCTCACATCCATCGATAGGTATAAAAAAGAAAAACTAATTTATTAAATCTTATTTATTCTTTGAATAAGAATAAATTTTGTAATATAAGCCGTATCTAAAAAGAATTTCTATTATTTCCCATATTATAGATTTTCATCCTAGTTTCCGTAGTATTCTGTAATTCTTAGCAACTCAATGTTACATTGATATACAACGATATATCAAAGCAGATATGACGTCACCATTAACCGCATTCAGAGCGATAAAAAGCTAACTGCAGTCAGAAACGTTACAAATGAAATGTGTGATATACATTTTTTGCATCAAAAATATATGTATCTAGTCATATAATTTCATGATTAGTGAATTTGTACGGATGCTACGCGTATGACGCAATGATCAGGGGTTTGTAGCAATTCGTTGCGCGATCAGACCGTGGAACCGTGGAATTTTAAGCTCTGATTTAAAGTATCGACAGCAGGTGGTCGCGGTGGCAGCGGATTCGTCCGCGGGCTTCTGTCGCGTCCGCATCGCGATTCGCGCGCGCTCGTACGTTCGCTCATTCACTTGCGAGATCGGAAGCGTCGCGAGCCGCGCATCATCGTCGGTCGCGTGTTCCATTCTGATACAAGTGACACGCAATGTGTGAGAATCAGCCTAGTGGGCGCCGCATCGTGTAAAGAGCGAGGAAACGGGAAAAGAATAGAAGTAAAAAAAAAAAAAGTGAGCGCGCGAGGCACGCGAAGCGTGCGTGAAATTGCGTATTGACGATATCGCGCCGTGTTCTCGAGCGGTTCCTCGGACCGAAGAGTCAGTCTCGGGTCTCAGGTGAAAGAGCCCTTCGAGGAGAGGAGAGGTTGTGTTCGACGGCGCGCGGTACGCGCGAGCGAGAGGAAGAGCGCGTGTATTGTACGTACGCGCGCTCGCGCGCGCGCGTATTGTGCATGCATGCGTGCGTGCGTATGTAAGCGACACGACTGAACTAGCACGGTGTGCTTTCTCTCCTCTCTTTCTGCTGCACGCAACAATACGTACGTCGGTGAAAGAGCCGCGAGCGCGAATTTTCGTGCGTGCAACGACCAACGTTGAACTAGACGAGTGATCGTGTGCCGCGGCGAAGAGGAAGAGGAAGAGGAGGAGGAGAAGGAGAAGGAGAAGGAGAAGGAAAAGGTCGTGAACTCGCGAGCGAGCGAGCGAGCGAGAGCGAGAGATTGTTCGAGAAACATCGACGGCGATTGTGCTAGGGGTTCTACTAGTGGTGGCGTGCACGGATCCCGTCTGTTTGTTCAAGGTTAAAGAAGACGGGACGATACCGTCGCGTCGTGCGAGATGCCCCGCTAAAATGGCGGTGATCGGCACCGTCGTCGACTGATAAAGACAGAGTGAGAGAAAGAAAGAAACAAAGGGAACAGAGAACTACAAAGAAAAAGATAATCTTTGCGGCCGCGCTCGTTCGCGGTTTTGTTTTGACACCGCCGTGCCGCAGCTATCGGCCCTTCATTTCGCGCATCTCTCCCCTCCCCCTCTCTCTCACTGTCCCCTTCCCTTTTACCATTACCCGTCCTCGTCGTCTCCTTGTCTATCACGTTCCGCCTGCATTCACGCCATCTCTGTCGAACTGTAGTTGCGAGTGACTATCAACGTGCGACGGCCACAAGAGGATTGAGAGGAGTCCGTCGCGGGGTGTACGTTAATGAAAGATCCGACGAGACTCGGAATAGCGGTAGCAGTGCGGTACGACAACGGCGGTTACGCGACAAGTGGTCTTGAGTTCGCGGGTTCGACGCGACCGCGATGCCCGTGCCGCATCGCCACGCTGCTGACGTGAAGAAGCGCATCGGACGGGACTTAAATTTGACGGAAGAGGAGACTACCAGTAGCGGCAGCGCTACGTTATCACAAAGAGAAGGAGAAGTCGAGAGCACGGAAGTACGACGGCACATCGCCAGGTAAGAGAGGGAGAAGGGTAAGAGAAAGATAGAGACACACGTCGCCTCTCTTGCTCCCTTTACGAGAGCGCGATTCTATTTTTTTCCTCTCTTTGTGTCTTTTTCTTTTCTTTTCCTTCCTATCTCTCGACTCGAGAAAAACTCTCCCTCTGCGTTTAACCGTCGCGTTCAAAAGAGGCATCGCGCACGCCTCTTTTCACCTTCAAACGTTTATTTACGAGGGCGCACGGGTCTCCCGAGCGCTGGCAGTGTGACCGATCGCCGCCAGGGTGTTGTCATTCGATCTGTTGTCAAGTTCACCATTGTTCCTGCGCCTCGATGGAATAGGTTAGAATCTCCCCATATCGCCGATGACTATGCAGATTAACGCGTGATCTCGTTTCGTCCTCTGTGAGATACGCTCTCTTTCTCGCGTGGCAAATTTTATGCGCAGCGTCGCGGAACGGCCGTCACGGAGTGAACGCCCGGGCCGAGGGATGTGATTGATGCGAGGTACAAAGGGTAGGTCGACCCAGATAACGCGGTAGAATCGGGCATTAAAGAAGGAAGTAAGGAAAGGAAAAAAAAAAAAGTCGCTTTATGTTGCAATAGGTTCATAATGTTGTGTTGGCTTGCGTCGCATCGTGCGTCGTACATCGCGATTTGCAAATATCACGAGGTACGTACATAAGGCTTGCTCGCCTAAATACGGTTTCGACGTAGTCAACGCATTCTCTCCTTCCTACCATCGAGTGCATGTGCGCACGTATATTTCTGATCCGTCGTAATATTTGTTCCTTAAATTCTTTTGTAGTCACAGCATAGTTTTTACAAAATTGTAAAACGGAAGTCGAAGTGGAAGTTTAAGGTTATGGAGATTAGAAAAAAAGAAATGTCTTGGACACAATTCTAAGTTCTATTCTTTATAGCTCAATTATACAATTGTACTTAATATGAAATAGATGTATATTTAAACTTTGGCAAAAATGAAAAAAAAGATTTTAATATAGTTTAAGGGAACAATGAAGAATAGGCATAGAATCTTTTTCCTCGGTGAAATATCACTTATATTTTCTTTCAAATGTAATCTAGAAAATATACACAGATTTGTTAAGATTTTTACATATATGCATTTATTTTTATATCTTAACTATAAGAAAAGTAGTAAAGAAATAGATATAATTTAGGTAATCTTTAACATCTTCTAAATCAAAGAAGTTTCTCTGTGATTATTTTAGTAAGCTTCTAGAAATTTGTGAAATATTTTTATCCTTATTATCTGTATAATGAATACATGTTCAGAAATGTTTTATAGTACACGAATGAAAGATGCTTATGATTAATATGTTTATAATATTTTTATCTATTACTAATGATATGATATCTATAAAATATAAAATAACCTTGCTGATATGACATGATTGTTTATATTTTATCTTTTTTTTTTAATGATAGAAAATTTTTATTTTTGCATTTCTGTTTTAATTTTGTTCTTTGTATTTTCTTTTATTTATAAGTAAATTGTTAATTTTAAGTAAATATTTTTGTAAAGTTTATAATATGTTTATAATATGTTTTCTGTGTTTTTATTTTAGATATTAAGTTTGGGAAGTATATATTAATATACCAAAATGAAGATCGATCGCAGTAGATTGAAAAAATGCACTTCTGAAGTGGTAAGTATTACATATTTTTATTTAAATAAATGTTAATTTTTATTTAAATATTTAATGAAATAATAAGTTTTATATTTTTATTCAGAATTATATGTGGTAATAAATATTTTTAAATATTCAATAAAAATTTATTTTTATTGATAATTTTTTATTATTATATGATTACATATTAAGTAGAATTGAATTTCTCTCTTTCAGCAAATTGTATAATTTAATGATTTTTTTGTACAAATAATTATTTCAATCTATTATATGTATAATATTACCAAGATAATATTAGTTCATTAAATATATTTAACTACATATTATATCTTGAAATATAAAAATTAATGGTGTACATGTATACAAATATATGTGTTCACTTTATTTAGATTAAATATATTGAAATTAATTATGTATAATGTGTTTAGCCTGCAGAATGCCAGGCACTCATAAGCAAACTACGCTCTTGTTCACACGCGGAGCTGCTAGAAGAACTAAAGCAGATAGATGCGTGGACATTTGGGAAATGTGAATTATTTCATTGGATTGATGTCTTAGATCTCAGTGACAGTATTTTAGAAGAAGCTGCAGCAAGGAGTCCGGATAATCCATGGGAATTAGCGTGTGATCTTCCTCAAAATAGAGAGGTTTATTTAATAAGCGATTTATTTTTATTAATACTAACATTGACTTGAAATATATATTATCTTAAACATTATTTCTTGTAATCAACTTTAAAATTCAGCTGATTAATAAAATAATTCACATTATTAATTTGATAGGCAAAAGAGCTGCTTCTTTGGGTTCTTCACTTTACAACATTATTAATTGAGCATTCATTCTCACGGCATTTGTACAACAGCATGGAACACTTGGTTACTTTATTATCAAGTTGTAATATGAATGTAGTTCTTGGTGTATTAAATCTTCTATACATGTTTAGTAAACGCAGTAATTTTATTACACGTTTAAATAGTGACAAACGACAAGCTTTACTCAGCAGGCTTATTCACTTAGCAGAGGTTAGTAATTGTAATTATATTTTATTAATACAATTTCAAGTTTTTATTTATTAAATAATAACTTGATTATTATAGAGTTGGGGAGGGAAGGAGAATGGTTTTGGTTTAGCCGATTGCTGCAAGGAATTTCCGGAAAAAGTAAGAATGCATATATGAGCATTGTATAACAATGGATAAAATTGAATTTTATAAATGATACATATACATACTTTTTATTTTACAGCCATTTCCAGCGAGTGCTACAACGTTACACTTTGAATTTTATGCAGAAAATCCGACTGTAGCCGAATCATCGGCAACTGGTACATCACTCTCTAGTACAAAGAAAGTTGGTCAAATGAATCTTGTAACATATATACATATAGAAAATGTTGATAAACTTGGAAAAACCCCAGCACAGATTATGAACGATCTATTGAAAGTTTATAACGTACCTCAGGAACGACAGGTAAAGACATTTACAGCTTTCTTTTTTCTCCACACAAATATACAGAGGATATTAATATGAAATAATTTGAAATATTTTTTAGATGGCTCTATTGACACACATAAGACTAGCGCATAGTTTTTCGGATTATCGAAGACGATTGCAGTGCGTGCAAGCTCGACTTCAAGCATTGTCCGTGCTTGTATACAGCAACGCATTACAGGAAAATGCGCATAGTCTTCTCCATGCTGGACTTCTCGAAGAGCTGGTTGAATTGTTGGAATTACCACATACACATCTTGTTGAGATTCGCGCAGCAGCATTGCGCACTCTTACCAGTATCATACATTTAGATCGTAATCCACACTTCCCTAAGTAAGTACGGACATCTTTTGATCTGTGAATTTGTTATATTTAATATATTAATTTTTATTTACGCAATTTCAGAAAACCAGGCTCGCGATTAAACATGATTATTGACGTTACTGGAGCTAGCTCATATCACGGCTTTTTACCCGTTTTAGTTCGTACTTGTATAACAACATTAACTTCACCACAACCAGATGGGCAACCCTTTCCTCTTCCACTTGCGACAGCTTTATTTAGTTTTCTGTACCATCTTGCGAGTTATGAAGCAGGTGGAGAAGCTCTTGTAAGTTGTGGCATGATGGAGAGTCTCTTGAAAGTCATCAACTGGCCAGGAAGTGAATTGGAGCATATAACGGTACTGTTTAACAGAATAACATAATCGCATTTTCTTGCAACTTTATTACTAAGTAAAAGAATATATTATTAAATTTTTACATTGTAAAATAATTTTATTATTTTATCTATGCATTTTTTTTCTTTTACAGTTTGTAACAAGAGCAGTGCGTGTCATAGATTTAATAACGAACATAGATATGCAAGGTTTTCAAACTCACAGTGGTTTAGCAAGTTTCATCAACCGTTTAGACATGGAAGTCAACGTATGCAGAAAAGAACAACCGTTTGAGATAGAACCACTGCTCTATCAAGATGCTCCACAAACCTCGCGTGAAAGATCGGTAGAAAGGGAGGAGGGATCTTCCACATCACGCCGCGAACACGAAACTTTTGACGAACGAGAAGAATCTTCTAATCCTATGGAAATATCGGAAGATGAAAATATGATTGCTAAAGCAGATGAAAAGAGTGAACAACAGCCAGACTATTCTGCTGCTAAGACTGGCAAAACATGTTTACCGCAACGGGCAGCACTTTTGAAATCGATGTTGAATTTTCTTAAAAAGGCAATCCAAGATCCGGCATTTTCCGACAGTATACGACATGTTATGGAGGGTACATTACCATCTTCTCTGAAGCACATTATAAGTAATTCAGAGTATTATGGTCCTTCATTATTCTTACTTGCTACTGATGTCGTGACTGTGTATGTTTTCCAAGAACCATCTCTATTATCATCTTTACAAGATAATGGCTTGACTGACGTTGTACTCCATGCTTTACTCATAAAAGAAGTAAGTGTAATAATTTTGCATAATAGCAAAATATTCTTTTTATATATGTAAAAACTTCTTATTCAAGAACGTTTGTTTTTAAAAATTATTAAAATTTGTTTTAATAATATTAGGTTCCTGCCACTAGAGAAGTATTGGGCTCTTTACCTAATGTGTTCAGTGCACTGTGTTTAAATCAACGCGGTCTTGAATCTTTCGTGAAGCGGCGACCATTTGAGCGCTTATTTAAAGTACTTCTTTCACCTGTTTATCTCTCAGCAATGCGACGGCGACGAAGTGCCGACCCATTAGGCGATACAGCTTCTAATTTAGGCAATGCCATGGATGAATTAATGAGGCATCAACCAAGCTTAAAAGTTGACGCTATTGCCGCTATTATTAAGGTATTTATTAAAAAATTGTTCTTTTCTTAATAACTAACTTTTTTGTTATTAATAACTAACTTTTACATATTCGTTTTATATATTTTTTTTTTTATCATTAGTTACTCGAAGAGCTGTGTGTATTGGGCTGTGATCCACGATACATATGCTGGCGTGCAGCTAGTAAATCTGAAAATTCACCTTCAAACACGGCTTCGGGAAATCGTCAAACATCTGGTCAATCAGTCGGTGTTGGAGTAGGAGATTCTGGTGGTGGTGGTGGAGGAGGCGGCGGAAGTAGCAGTGATGAGGAGGAAGAAGATGAGGAAGAAGCGAGCACAAGCTCGCATCCTCAACGAGAGGAACAACCCAGCATGTCACCTCCGCAGCCTGGACCGCCACCTCAACCAAGAGAAAAGACTCCCATCGCTTTAGTGGAATATATCCACAATGTTATGAAATTTGTGGATGCTATTCTAAGTAATAATTCAACTGATGATCACTGCAGAGAATTTGTTGGTCAAAAGGGACTCGTTCCGCTACTGTCAATTTTGGGTCTACCTAATTTACCTGTTGACTATCCTGTTGCACAAGCGGCTCAATCTGTAGCCTCAGTATGCAAAAGTATTTTGGTATGTTCTAATTTCCATATAATTATTTTATCAAAATTGTATGTTTTTAACATATAATAATGTTACGATTATAATTTGATTTTTGTAGAATCTCGCACATGAACCATTAGTACTCAAGACAGGTTTGTCGCAATTAAATGAAGTGCTAAATTTGTTGAAACCACTTCACAGTAATATGGAATCCCCTGGTGGTTCCGTCTTATTACATGAACTTGCATCAGCTCCAAATCTGGAAACTGCATTTACAAGTGATACTGCTACGCCGTTGTTACATGCTATGAATGCAGCTCATGGATACGTAGTGATGTTTGTTCATGTTTGTCGTACCAGTCAAAGTGATATCCGAAATCTTTCTATGAATCATTGGGGTTCCGAATTAGGTTTGGCTGTTCTCAAAGGTTTGTCCGAACTTTACATGTCTCTTGTTTGGGAAAGTACTTTGTTGCTCGCGTTATGTAGCGAGGATATTATTCCGGCTGGATGTGAATTTGGCAAAGAAGATATGGACAAGTTGATGCCACCCGAATTAAAAACCGAAGGCGAACCATCTTCCTCTTGGTCTGCTACCGTATCTTCAGATATGGGAAGCAATGGAATGACAACAGCCATGGAAGCTCTTAGCACAGATCCTCCTCCAATACCGATGGAAGTAGATGACAAACCAAATGTGAACGATAAACCAAATAATTATCAGTTGAAATACATCAAACCATTATTGGGCGCTTCTTCAAGGCTCGGTAGAGCGCTTTCAGAATTATTTGGTTTACTGGTCAAACTTTGCATGGGTTCTCCTGTGAGACAACGTAGAGGACAACAAATGCCCTTAACGCCTACGTTGCCCTCTCAGGCGGCACGGAGCGTTGCCACCGCTTTGAATTGCTTACTAACGCGTGGCTTGTCGTGGGATAAATTACCTCCATCACCGATTCCGAAGTTTAAACTTACTTTCCTTATATGTTCAGTGGGATTCACCTCACCGATGCTTTTCGATGAGAAGAGACATCCTTATCACCTAATGCTTCAGAAATTCGTCAAACTGAATGGTCAAAATGCATTTTTTTCAACTTTTCATTGGGCGCTGTCGGGTGGAGGTCAATTTGCATTGTCCGATGGATTGGAACACCCTAATTTACCAGATGGAACAGGTGAATTTCTGGATGCTTGGCTGATGCTGCTGGAAAAAATGGTCAATCCTAAAGCCATCTTGGATTCGCCTCACGTGGTCTCATCGAAATGTACGGGAATATATAAAGTATGTGAAACGTTCGATCCAATAAGATACCTTATCGATATCCACAAAAAAGCTTTTGAAGCGGTAATGTTAATGTGGGGCAAAAAACCGCTCAAAAATTACGGAGCCCGCATGACAGAATCCATTTTATCGATCTTACGACATATTCTACGTGGTGAGAAGATAATCAAAGAACGTACAGAGAAGGAAGAGAACGGAGACGCCGCAATAGCTAGCGGTAGCGGTGCGAGTGGTGTCGGCAGAAGCGGTGGATCTGACCGCAGAGATGAACCAGAGGCCGATGTAAATCCAGAATATCTGAGACAGTTGATGGACATGGGCTTCAGTCGTGCGCATTGCATAGAAGCGTTGTTGCACACAATGACTGTGGAACAAGCTACCGATTATCTTCTGACAAATCCCGCGACTTTACGTAGACCTGACGCTCCAGCGAGCGATGCAAGCGGCCAAGGCTTGATTATGGATTTGGAATTGGCGGATGACGATCAAATAATGCACGCTATTGCGATGTCACTTGGTGATACAGATACGCGTAAGATATCAGGTATCGAGGAGATTCCCTCCCGTGAAATAACGATTACGGAGAGTATAGACGAGTTCACGCGTAGTGCGCTAGGACAGTGTCTCAATCTGTTGGATCTCATGCCGGATACAGTGTATAGGATTTGCGACTTATTGGTGACGATCACGAAGCGAAACGGTGATGAATGGCGGGACGATACGTTGCGGCAGTTGATACGTGAGGTTGGTCATTTAGTAGACTATCTGATTGATATCGCTGAGAGCCAGGACGAGAACGCCGGTGCGCGCTTAGTGGAATGTGAGGAGGCAAATAAGCTCTCCGGTCGCCTTTACCTCTACACTCTCTTTTTCGAGGGCTCGTTCCAAGAGATGAGAGTGCCGTGTGCGCTTATAGTAGAGGAATGCGCGATACTGGACAAACTTGTACGGTTATTGGTGGTGAGCGAGGCTCCACTTACCGCGAATAAGAACAGAATCGCTAAGGACTGTAAAGATACCAGCGCTGTGTTGAGCATGAAGACACCAAAATGGTTAGCACCATTATTACTTCTTATTGATCGCTTGGAGAAGGTGGCCACACTCACGCAGCGAAAACAAATGATGCATAAGATCACGACTCGTGCATGGAAATGGTTTGATTTGAGTACAGGCAAGTGGACTCTCTATTCACCCATGAATAATCGAATCATCAATGACGCGTACTGGGCCGGCGAGTCCAGTGTACGGATATCTTGCAGTAGACGTCGATACCTTATTACTTTTTCCTGCATGACACAAGTGAACGAAGACAGTGATAACAGACGACCTATTACGATGGGTTTCAAGCTGAATACAGATAAAGAGGACGGTGGCTCGGGTTCTGATTCGAATATGGATACAGACGAAAGTCCGGTAGGGGAAGAGAGACGAAACACGGTGGTCCAAGGATTGGATCCCAGCATAGCACCGAGTATCGTACGGTGAGAGATAAATACTAACGTAACAGATATATCCGATATGTATATAACTAATTATTTAAATGTCAAAAAATTTAAAATTATATTTCTAATTTTTGAGATTCTCTTTATGGATAATCGACATTAATATTTATTTATGCAAGTATTTTAGTTAGCCATTTTCCGTAATATTTTTTGTGATTATTGTTTCACAATAATTCTTTATAAAAGTATTATATATTAATCAAGAGTTTTAAGATATAAATATTTTATAAGCATTGCTTATGTTACAGTGCATGTGTAAAGTTTTTGGCAATCCCGGTCGATCGAGACGCATTACACGCTGTATTGAAGGTATGCTTACGATTAACGAGAGATTATCGAAATGCGGAGGTGTTTGCACGTGAGGGTGGTGTCAAGTTACTTCTTGAAATGACACAAATGTGTAGTTTCACCGGTTGCATCAATTTGTGTACGTTACTGATACGACATACTCTTGAGGAACCGCGCACACTTCGTCTCGCAATGGAGAAGGTATTTGCATCTGTCCTTTATTTTGCGTACATTAATCCGCGCATGTAATGATACGATTGTTCATTTACTTCTGTTTCAGGTTATTCGTGCACGCACGCAGAGCAACATACCTCCTGCATATAAAGAGATTCTTTTCATGACACGGCAAATTAGTAGTGCCGTTTGTCGTAATCCGGAAGTGTATAAAGAAGTGTGCGAGAATATTCTTAGAGTTGACATAAGTTGTTTAAAAAGTGAGTTTTAATTAAGAATGACATTTCGGATTTATTAATATGAAACACTTCTGACGATTTTGTTTTCTAATTACATTTTTATCATTTTGCAGAAGATGACGTTGACAATAGGCTAGTCGTCAAAGCCTTACCTCCTAGTCATTCTCCAGCATTACCAATGGTAGAAGAAGTATCCGTAGGTGTTATCCGTGATATGTTGAACGCCTTAATTAAGCCAATGCCGGTGTCATCGGATGATGGATCGGCCACTCCAACGAGTCCTGAAAAGAAGACATTGCACGCAACAACTTCATCAATGGGTAATCCATCATCATCATCAACATCATCTTCACGACGAGATGTACTGAGAAATAACGCAACGACTACCAACGATCCCTTGGATGACGATGATCAAGTGTCACAAATTATTCCTTTAAAAATCTATACCGACATTGGTAACAACAGCAAAGTAGAACCAGAAGAAGCGAAGAAGCCTATCTTAACGAAGTCGGCGATATTGAAAATACTGGCTGAAGCTGTGAGATCTTATGGCGCTGTAGCTAGTCTTATTACCGAACATACGTACAGAGCTGGACAAAGCGAGATGGTATCTGAGGATACAACAGCTTTAGCGTTCTTATTAGATAAACTTTTGCCAATGTCTCCGGAAAATTCAGGCGATCGAACGTGCAGCAGCATGGCAAGAATGTTGATTGCTGCTATTGCATCATGCAATCACTCGCCAGACGTACAAACGACTTTGGTAACTGAGGTGAAGGCAGCCTTGACGAGAACACTCGCGCTTCCGGAGAGTTCCGAGAAGCACGCACAACTTCAGCTATTAATTGGATTGATATCCACCATGATCGACAGTTGCCCGCCCAATATGTCGCATACTCAATTGAGGGCTTCTTTAAGAGCTCATCAATATAACAACGTCAATTATATCGTCAGAATAATGCTTAGGAAGGGTATAATCACCGACCTGGCCAAAATACCGCACAGTCTTGATTTATCGAGTCCGAATATGGCCGGCACTATTAACGCCGCGTTAAAACCACTAGAGACTTTATCGCGCATTATTAATCAACCAATGCCGGGCGCGGTCAATAATAAATTTACAAAACCGAAAAATAGGACAGTTCAAGAAGAACCGATTGGTGGAGAACAGACGGGCACTACGACCTCGGAAGCTACGCATGCCGTGGGGGAGGAGGCCAATGAAGACGCGGAAAATACTGAACATGACATCTCTGTAACAGCGGAAAGTTTGGAACCCACTTCAGAGAGTCAGGTACACGAAGAAGGGGATGAGGCTGCACTGGAGGATATCATGGATCAACTGCTTGAAAGGTAACGAGATGCAAATTAATGATTAGCAGAATTCGATGAACGTTATGCAATTCTACAAAATGTCTCTTTGTATTTGATTAAAATGTCTATGCAGCAATGACATCATCATGGCAGATAAAAAATCTTGCTGAATACTACTGTATGAATAAAATTTAAAATAATACGCTCAGATGTGATACAAATTATATATTGCGTAATGACGATGTTCCTTTACATGTAACAGACGTTAACAAAGTACTCTCCTTGCACGAATTGTATTTTATGTGATTTTATTTTGTAAAACATATAAGATCCAATCTTTTTGAGTCATTAGCAATCATGCAATTTGTTAATCATGAACACACGTTCATATAGATTTTTTTTTTTTTTTTTTTTAATTTAAGCATGATATGTATTTTTTCCTGGCTGTTCAGATGTGTATTTCTTGTGTTTTATGTGTTGCACACGTTCGCGAATTTTTTTTATTTATTTAGTAGCCCTTTAAGTTTGTGAAAGCTACAGTACTTATAATCAAGTAGTGTACTCTTTTCCAGGGACGGCTCGGCCGTGGCGGAAGAGCCATCTTCTCGCCCGCATAGGCCAATGGACATTGACGATGAAAGTCTCGCGATGCGCGACGCCGAGGGCGATTTCGATCCGACTCGAGATACCACAGTAAGAGTAACGTCGCTTTTTATTTTTTCTCGTGTAATTAGTACTTCCATTTTATTTTCTGAATTTACAATGGATTTTATTTTAGGAGGACTTAATGAGCTCTGATTCGGATTCCGATAGCAATCAGTCTGATGATAATGAGGACGAAGTGCAGGATGATGAGGATGAAGAAGAGGAAGAGGAAGATGATGGTAGATAAAGCTTAATAGTAACGTCAACCGAAGAAAGATTGTACATCTCTTATTTTTATTTATATTATTATTTACATTATTAGGCGAAGAGAATGAAGAAGAGGAAGAGGAAGAAGAGGAGGGATCGTCCAATTATGAAGAGGATGGAATAGATTTTTATGAAGATACTGGAGAAGGTGGCGTTTTTCGTATGTTCCCCTCGTCCGAGCGCGATGGTGGTAATGTTGTAATGATACAACACAACATTGAAAATCAAGATATTGCAAATACGTCAACGCCAGTTAATACGCGACCTAGTCTTCCATGGAATACCACATTCCCGTTACCATTAGGTCTGTTTGAAGAGCCCCCTGCAGGTTCTGAGAACAATGGTAAATAGGAGCGAAAATAGATAATTACAGTCGGAAATTCTTGGCTCATTAGGATCGAGCAATCTCTCTATTCTCGACTTTAATTTCCCCTTTACTTTAATGTATGGATAGGTTTTTATACATTAAAATGAATTACATTTTATGTTACTCATGCTCATACAATTGTTGTTTATGAAAGCTCAGCTAGTCGAGAATAGGAGTATTGATATGAAAATTCGACTGGGTTTTTTTTCTCTCCTTTTTTTCTTTTATTTTTCAATTTTTTAATTTCTTGCACGATTGTGTAAAGAGTAAAGTTGCACGATTTTGATACAGGCATCAGTACTCATCCACTGTTAATATCGCAAGGAAGTTTGGATACTGCAAGTACTAGAACGCAACGTGCTTTACGACATAGGCGGTATCAGTATCTCCAGTTATCTAATCCACGTAGTTCGAATCCTCCTGTAATATTACAAAGGTATATATTAGTGAAAGATTCTGTCTCGTAAATATAATAGTAAACAAATAATTATTTAATATATGTAATGCAGGCTCTTAGGTCCTGCTGCACAGACTCTTCCCTTGTCTGCTAGTCAGGTTCTAGCATCAAGTTTTAGAGATACCCGTGTTGTCGTAATGGATAACGGGCTGGGTATATTTACTAATCAAGAGGAAGAACAGATTGATTATGTTGTATGTACATAACCATAATTCAAAATGAGTAAACACATATGTAAAACGAATGCGAATTGCAATGCTCAACTTTTAAATGTCTACAGGATCAATCTGGATATCTTTTTGGTCCAAGTTTGGCTGCAACTTTAAATAATATACCAACCGCATTACATTGGTGGATCGAAGAAAGTAAGCAACTAGATGGAGATTCTCAACCAGATTGTTGCGTAGGTAAGGACGGATTTGTTTTGATTGTATTTTTATATTTTGTATTTTTATATATAGTACAATTTTATTAACTTACTTTTTGTTGCATTGAAAGGTGTTGTCTACAAGTTGATACCTGGATTAGAAAAGCACAGAAATGCCGAACTTGCCGAGCGCAAAGAGAAACGTAAAAAACAACATGGATCTGAAAAAGAAAGCGAAAAGGAAAGCGAGAAAGATAATAAAGAAGAAAAGGAACGTTCAAATAATACGGAATGTAAATATGCCATATTTTTTTTCATATTCATAAATATTTTATATGTGACAAATACATTTAGAATAATACATTTAAATACAATAATAACAAGATTCTTAAAATTACTTTTTTAGCCACATTGCCCAGTTTAACACTAGATGAACAAAGGCCATCTGCATCGACCTCACAAAGACTCGATGTCTTTCCACTTGTAGCCAGAGAAGAAACCGCTGTGGAAACTACAAGGCAGGAGCGTACTCCGGAGGAAGACATAATCGGTATAGCCGCGTGTGGCAAGATAATTTTTTTATATTTATTTTTAATGAATATTATATACGCGTGTTTCTATGTGTTTTTTACATACTAGATGTAACAGGTGAAATGGAAGTGACGGTTCAAGAGGATGAGGAACGGCCGCCTCCGCCACCACCGGAGGAACAGTCGACATCTGACAGCAGAGATCCTCGCACGGCAAATCGGAATCCCACTTTAGAGCTGGCTGAAAGTATTGTCGACTCTGTGCTGGGACCATGTACATCTGAAGCGACCATCAGACTAAGTAATATATAGTAATATTTTAAAAGTAACTAAAATTCTTTGAGAATATTTAAAATGCTATTAACTGTAAAAATATCTCATTATATTTCTGTTTTAATTATTCTATGTCATGAATCGGGTGCTATTTTCTCGGGGTAACTGCACCCTAAAAATCAAAAACTTGCTCGGTTCGGTTAATCCTTGTCATTAAGTTATTCAGAGTATATATACTAATATTTCGTCATTAGACCTACATGTGTCTAATGACGCGCCTACGCATCTTGCTCCAACAGGACAGTCTGGACGAAGTAATACAGAAACGACGAATGCCGCCGAATCATCCAATCGCTCTTCTACCGCTGCACCATTAGTAGTAGATTTCGGTCAAGAAACTAGTGAGGATCTGTCGAGAGAGAGCAACGATTCAGCCGATTGGATACGAAGACTCTTGACGGACGATAGTCAATGTCGAACGAGCGACATTGACTTACGACGTGTTGAACGAAAGTGAGTATTGCAAATGTGATAAACATGTAAATGCAAATTGCAATAGTACTAATGTGAATGCGTAATGTGTGTAGCGCCAACGTTGTTAATCAAGATCCGACATCTTCAATTACGACCGAAACCGCCACGGGGGCAGGAACTTCCGATCAATCTTCACAGCAACCTTCGCAACAGCAGTCACAACAGCAATCTAGCAATCAGGAACAACAATTACCGGACGGTGTAGATCCGTCGTTCCTGGCCGCTTTACCAGAGGATATGCGAGACGAAGTGATCGCCGAACATCTCAGGTTAATTGATGTTCTTACTCTAATATTTGTATATTATGGTAGCAGTATACAAATAATGAGTAATATGTCGACAGACTTCAACGTATGAGGCAGCGCGCACAAGCTTCTGTGGTCGAAGAACTTAGCGGACCCGTTGAAGTAAATCCTGAATTCCTGGCAGCTTTACCACCAGCGATACAAGAGGAAGTTTTAGCGCAGCAACGCATGGAACAACAACGACATGCGGCTGCTTCGGCAAATCCGGAAGATCCTGTCGATGCCGCAGCGTTCTTCCAAAATCTACAACCTTCTCTTCGACAAGCTGTTAATACCCTCAAATAGATTTACTGTTTATTTCAAAATACGTTTTATCTCTACTTTTAAAACTGTAATATTTATTTCTACAGATCTTGACTGACATGGAGGACTCTCAAATATCCGTCCTTCCACCGGATTTAGCTCAAGAAGCTCAAAATTTGAGAAGAGAATGGGAAGCACGTAATCGACATATGATGCAGGAAAGATTTCTCAATCATGTTAGTCAAAGTAATACCGCTCTCTCGAGCATATTAAGAAATTCTGGTAGAGGTAAGTTTTTATCGCAGTTAATATTAGATTATGCATAAATATTTGCATTAACATGAAATAAGATTTGTGTGTAAAAATAAATTTATATGAAAATTGTAATATTTATAGCTCGAGGAGGTGGTACCCGATATGCCATTCACGCAGTACCACAAAGATCTCAATGGAGTGCCTGGAATGCTCGAGGTGATACAAATATGGCTCATCAAGGAGCTGGTTTACGATTAAGAGGTCGACAATTACTTGATCATGAATCGATGGCTTGTCTATTGGTGTTATTATTTGTTGACGAGCCAAAAATTAACACGCTCAGACTTCACAGAGTGATTAGAAATCTTTGTTATCACGGCAGTACAAGGGAATGGATAGTAAAGGCATTGCTGAGCATTATGGAAAGAAGTAATGACGAGAGTAAAGATATCATGGCAGATTTTGGTGGAAAATTTAAGAGAAAGGGATTATTAAATTCTCCCATGGATTTATGGTAAGATTTTTCTCTAGAAGAATTGATTCTAAACAAAATATTTGTATTCATCACAGTGATAAAATATCTAATAAATCATTTTTAGTTCTCCAAAGATTTTTGACCAAAGAAACAATACACAATCGTGGCTGAATATTAGTATTGATGCTGCACTTGGCTGTAGAGCTAACGTATTCCATATAGTACGTCATGCCGGTAAAAAATCTGAAAGGCAAGGTAATATTATTGCGATTCATCCGCAGGCAGCACCTACCGTTTGCAGGTCAGTATATTAAAATAGTATTCAAATCAGAATAAAAAGAATTATTGAAAATAATTCTGCTATTTTCCTTCCATTATTTTTAATAAAACATCTTGATTTCTTTTTTATTGAATTGTAGACACACCTTAGAACTGTTGATATCACTAGCCAAGAGTTTTCCTGGATATTTTGTGCCAATCAAATCTAAGGACTCAGACGATAAAGATACTAATAAAGAGAAGGACGTAAGTGGCAGCAAAGAGGAAAGCGGAGCGAAGAATAAGTCAGCGTCAAAAGTAGGAAGGAGTGATCTTCCAGATTTCTGGGATTTGCTTCTGAAATTGGATTCGTGTGCGTCAAAGAAAGGAAAATCTGTTGCAAGGACTCATTCAAATACCAATTTGGGAAGTGAACCAGAACATGGCACAACTACATTTGAAGCTTCCGCATTCGGTCAACTTATCTCAATGCTCAACTGGTCTGTGATAAAACGAAGCAGTCAATTGACAGATAAGTTGCTGCGACTTTTGTCCTTGATCTCTATTGGCTTGACGGAAGTGAATCCCTATCGACGACAAGATGGTGGTGCAAAGAACAAAAAGATGGAACTTAATAAGGATCAAAGTGTCGCTGCACCAGAAGGGCACCTTAAATTGGCCGTGCAAGTTTTGACTAGTAAAAGTTGCTCTGAAGATGGACTTGAAGATGCAACTGCATTGCTACTTAATTTGTCTCATTGCCCTGATCCTACCAGACAATTGGTATGTAGTTTTACATTATCTAGATTAATATAAAAGTATTAAAGAGTTAGTATTAAAGTGTTAATATATTTTCTTCTATCTATATCTTTTTTCAGATATTAAAATTACTCTTGGAGGGTGCAATGGAATTGGCAAATATGGTCTGTGAACATATCAATGATTTGATGATGGAATTAAAAGTTCTAAATCGTGAATTAAGTCGAAGAAATTCCTTGGAAGATCAACCATCGACTAGTAGCGGGAATGGACGAGGAATTTTATTAGATAGGTAAAATATTTTTGTAGCAAGGATTTTGCACGCAGCAATGATTTTGCAATTAAAATATGTCAGATCCATATGCTTTGCACTTTCGAAAAGCGATATATATATATATATATATATATATATATATAGATATATATATATATATATATATATATATATATATATATATATATCTATGTGTGTATATTTTTTTTATAAAAAATTTTTTTCAGATTCACTAATGAAAATGTAGTCGTCACAGCACCGAGTAAAGTTAAAGCCGGAAGTGATCTTCAATTACCATCAATGGCTGCTCTCGTCAGTAAAACCTCTAGTCAGGCGTTCTTCTTGAGAATACTTAAAGTTATCGTGCAAATAAGAGAAGCGGTGCGCTTAGCGAATACCAAGAAAACAAGTACGTATTTATTACAATTTTACGTTTAGATAAATTTCTAATTTTTTGTCATTTTGGTTAAATTTATAATATTTACGAGTCAAAACTTTTTTTCAAGCCAATCAAACAATAGAGGCAGCCATGGATACAGGCACAACAAGTAATGCATCAGAGACAGGTACTTTACATTTCGTTATATTATTATATATATTATATATTTATTATATATAATCATATCTTAAAGTTTACATGCAAAATTAATATATTTTGTAAAATTAATGTATTAATATATTTATCAGTCGCCGACAATGCGGACACCGATGTTCCTATGGATACAACGCAAGCAAATACTTTAATTCTTGATAATTCAAAGACATCTTCTTCTCGCAATGGTAAGTTAAGCATATCGAAACTATAATACCGTGTATGCCTTATATGCCATAATATTTATATCTGTTTTTTTTTTTTAGATGAAGAAAAAACTGCACTTCCATTATTGAGTGAGAGCTTAGTATTAGATAATTTATGGGAAACTCTTAGCGCTTGCTTGCTTGAATTAGAATACACTCCAGATCATCATGCCGTCCTCGTTTTACAGGTAAAAAATTAAATTTATTATCTTAAATGCCTGTTATCATTAAATTATGTTATATTATATTTATTTGTTATATTTATTATTATTATTTGTGGTATACATGTGTATATTTAATATTGCAGCCTGCGGTAGAAGCATTCTTCTTGGTGCATTCCTCGTCGAGTACATCTCGAGATCGAGACAGTCGTCTTAACGCGACTAGTGAAAATCGAGAAGTAGTCCCAGACTTAGCACCAGTTTCTCCAATACTTTCGGATAATGAAGGCACTTCACAATCGGAAGCTCCCACTAATGCTTCCTGGGATATCACTCCAACTTTGCAAAAAACATTGCCACCAGATCAATTAAAGTTCCTCAAATTTGCTGGTACGTATTTAATCAATGATAAATTATAGGTACTATATCAATCATCAATGTAACATAATATACATGTTCTATTCTATAACATATTCTATTCTATAGAAACGCACAGAACCGTGCTCAATCAAATTTTACGACAAACGACTACGCACTTAGCGGACGGACCGTTTTCCGTATTGGTGGATCATACAAGAGTGTTAGACTTCGACGTGAAGAGACGTTATTTCAGAACAGAATTAGAAAGAATGGACGAAGGTATACGAAGAGAAGAATTGGCAGTCCATGTTCGTAGGAGTCACGTTTTCGAAGATTCATTTAGAGAGCTTCATCGTAGAAATGCTGACGAATGGAAGAATCGCTTTTATATTGTCTTTGAAGGTATGGATTTCTTACGTTTGTCCTAATAAATTTATAAATGTTGACAGATTTGAGTAACATATATTTAATTTTAATAAAAGGCGAAGAAGGGCAAGACGCGGGAGGATTACTGCGGGAATGGTATGTCATTATCTCGAGGGAGATCTTCAATCCGATGTATGCCCTGTTCACAGTCAGCCCTGGCGATCGTGTGACGTACATGATAAATTCATCTTCGCATTGTAATCCCAATCATTTGTGCTATTATAAATTTGTAGGTCGAGTAATTGGTGAGTATTTGTTTTAATTTTTAACAGGGATGCATTGAATACAAAAGGCGATTCTACTATGTTCCGATTCACGTTATTTTTTTTCAGCTAAGGCTATTTATGACAACAAATTATTAGAATGCTACTTCACGCGTAGTTTCTATAAACATATACTTGGCATACTTGTGAAACATACAGATATGGAAAGCGAGGATTATAGTTTTTATAAAGGACTCGTTTATCTTACCGAACACAATATTTCTGATCTGGGATATGAATTAACATTCTCTACAGAGGTAAAGAATGATTATTTCAGTAATTTTCAGCCTTGTATTTTGATGACTAAATATATGCATTGCTTTTTCAGGTGAACGAATTTGGTGTTAACGATGTGCGAGATTTAATACCAAATGGACGTAATATAGTTGTTACAGAAGAGACTAAACTTGAATATATTAGGCTCGTGTGTCAAATGAAGATGACTGGAGCAATTCGTAAACAGTAAGTAAATTTAAAGTTGCAATATCAAATACAAGGATGTTACTTATTATTTTTTTAATAATTTTTTTTATAATTTAAATCTTCCTCCACAGGTTAAATGCATTCTTGGAAGGCTTTTATGATATTATACCCAAACGACTGATCTCTATATTTAATGAACAAGAACTTGAACTATTAATCAGCGGTTTGCCTAATGTAGATATCGAGGATCTTAAAGCAAATACTGAATATCATAAATACACTGCTACGTCTCTACAGGTATGTACTATATTTCGATACTTTGTACATTATCTAATCTAATGTTTGAAAGGATTTGAGTTATATTGTTTTTTTTTCCTAAACAGATTCAATGGTTCTGGCGTGCATTACGAGGTTTTGATCAAGCGGATCGTGCAAAGTTCTTACAATTTGTTACTGGTACGTCCAAAGTGCCGTTACAAGGTTTTGCCGCGTTAGAAGGCATGAACGGCGTACAAAAGTTCCAAATTCATAGAGAGGATAGATCAACAGACAGGCTTCCATCTGCTCATACTTGGTAAGATATAAAAAGGAAAAGAAATTTTTATATGATTTCAAGGAAACATAAAAAATAAAATTAAAGCAATACGAAATTACTGAGCTAATATTTTCTGATTACAGTTTCAATCAACTGGATTTGCCAGTGTACGAGACATATGATAAACTACGTACAAATCTACTCAAAGCGATTCACGAATGCAGTGAAGGATTCGGATTTGCATAAGTTTCTCGTGAACGCTGTCGTATATTGTAGCAGTTTATCGTGCATGTGTTGTCCTGCCTGTTCAGAGTAAACGTTACGAGAACTCGAGAATTACGAGAGTTACGCGTTCATGCGTCCACTCGGTGACACGCTTGATCTTCATTCAAGATCTAATGGAAAACTCGTTTAACTCGATATATACATATAGATGCACAGATATGTATATACGTATAACTAATTCTGATGTAATTACGTGAGGAACTGTCAATGTGAGATACCCGAAGCTAGGGTTTATTTTGTTGAGGATCTTGGAAGAAGATGCTGAGCTTAACGATAATTCCCAACAAGGAATGATAAGGAGAGATTAGTTCAGTTTTACGATAAAGATAAGCTAAAGATAAGATTCACACATAATTGTAATAGTTAGCTATATTAGTTTGTCATAAGAGAAATAATATAGGATGAAGAAATGTAATATACTGCACTTTAAAGTCAGCGGATATGTTTTAACCGGTTCGATAGTTTGAATAGAAATACAACGGTGGTAACGGTAGCCTGGTTCTTTACCAGAAAAAAAGCAGCAAAAGTATAAGTGGACGAGTGCTTGCGCGAATGAAAGAGAAATAGAGAGTGATAATGATAAGAATGCAAGTGAGTGAGCAAAAGAGATTGAGAGAAAGATAAATAGAGAAAGAGAGAGAATTAATCGAGATATTGAGCCTAATTAAAAGATTTCACAATACGAATGCTGTCCTTCCCTAAAACTGTATGGTTGTACACACTATTAGTATTAATAATTATAACTAATTCTTAATTAATAGTAATCATTGAATATCATTTTAATATTAATTATTCGAAATGTGATGTTAAACAAGTGTAATTTCTTTTTCTTGAAATCTAACGAAATAAAGTTTACAGTTGAACAGACGTTACTTCATAAAACGCATCGAATGGAACAATATTGGCGACACGCTATATAGGCACCGTTATAGTTGGTTACTGAACTCCTTACGAAATTGTTAGGGAATTATTGATTAGGGATCGCAGAATAAAGTGAATGTTGTATTTCTTATAAAAAAAAGCAGTTGCATTCTTTTGTTATTGCACAGAGTCCTTAATTGCTAACTTCTGAGTTTCCTGAGTAGACAGATGTCGATGCTGCGTAATGTTTACAATTTTTAGAGTCTCCTTTTAAAGATACTTTAACTTTAACTTTATATGTATTACCGAATAAATTATTGTTCGATTAATTACATGAGAATTAATGTATGTAACATGAAAATATATATTTCATATTTACAAAGTCGTATAAGTGTAATAATCTATATATTAGTAATTAGAGCGCTGATACGCGCGTTCGGTGGATAATTTGCTAAATCGGTATATAACACCACATAATTTAAGTACCTAAAAATTTTCACAAGCAATGTAATATTGCGTTGTATGTCCGGAATGTTATCACTGATTGCAGAGGCCCATCCATAAATGGAAGCAACAAGCGTTTACGAAACCTTCGATTAAGGCATAGACGTCTTCCATGTTTATGGGCATGTTGATTTCTGTGGATTTCCGATAAACAGCACATAAATCCTAAAACAAACGTAATTTTAATTTTCCATGATAACTTTTCGTCTATATTCCAGATTTCGCATTTGTGTTCTACTCACTCCTCTTGATGTATGTAGATCAATGGTCAACATCATGAATGCTTGAAGCAGAGTCGGATGCAATATGAGATGATGGGTAATATTCCCGTCAGAGGTAATGAACTGTTTGTGATGCTCTTGATATTTATTTTGCAATACTTTGGACAACGCTTGGTACCACGAAACTGGTTGGTTAACGAGCGGACCGAGCCTAGGATCCAAATTGGAAAGGGGTTCAATATGAGCCAAAGAACAAAGTTCTTTAAATTCGGTATACGTCATCGACGTCTTGTTCTCCAATAATTTATCCCAAAGTAAATGCGTTCGGCACTGCAATGCGCCACGCTCCACCATATTTGTTATGTGCTGACGCGCGGCGTTTGCTTGGGCCATAATCATTTGTTGCATGAGCTGTTCGTGTGATGAATAGTAGCCCAAATAGTTGACTGATTCCTGGCGAATCTGCACCAAATGTGGCGACGACGATGATGAAGTTGCGTTCGAAATTGCACTCGGAATGTTGGAATTTTGCGCTAGAGGGGAGTTTGGGACCGGTGGAGGTGTCGGCGCCGAACTATTATGAACATTATAGCTCGTCGGTTTGATATCGGCATCTTTAACAAGCATATCGCCCGAGGAGTCGAGACTCCTCTCCTGCTGATCGACACTCGACATTTCTGTCCTGGAATTGCCCCTCACGAACGACGGCATAGGTGAGACGGAATTGGATTCAACGGGGCTCTCTGTGTACGAGCTAGTCGCCGACTTCCCAACACTGTACACGGTCCTAAACTTTCCTAGCTTGTTGTTCTCCACCTCCCTTTTCGGATACAATTCTCTCTTACTTGTCAACATCAGATAGTATTTTAAAGTGATCTCAGTCCTTTCGATTTGCGGTGACTGTTCCATGCGTGACACAATTAGCGCCACGTCGAAATCATCTGTGTACCTCATATCCTGAGCGTCGCAATAACTTACTAAAGGAGTACTTTGCAGGTTAATCAAGACATATTCGTTGTCATGAGATTCCTGGAGCTCGCCAGACATCACGAATACACGCATACCGTATACCTTCTCGTGCGAAAGTAAATATGAGTATAACGTACGCGCAGGTATCGCTATATTGCGTATAGTTATCACATCTAAAACAACAACGTATGTCGTGTTACGGGATGAATGTGAATTACCGTCGAAGTGTGTCTTTGAAACTTACCACTGTATATTAGATTTCTGGCGTAATTCGGTGCCTTGCTATAATATTTGATGAAGTCATCCATAAAGTGAGTAAGATGGTAACCTTGCTGCAAGGACCACAATCCAGTTCCAGCGATGTAAGAGTGAATGCAACGCAAGTGAAAATCATACGTAAACGAGTGCAGATGCATGTTGATTTGAATCTTGTCGCAAACGTCCACGAAACTCAGTACAAACTGTAACAAATCCATTTCTTAAAGCTAACTATTCTATATGCGTATGCATGCAAGGTAAATGTAATTCGAATTTATTTTACCTGGTTCATCATACCACTACTTGTCTTCATCTGTAAACGGTTGCACTCAATGATATGTAACTTCACGATAAAAAATGGCTGCGACAGGTGAACTTCGAACAGCAGAATACCACCCAGCATCGATTTCTTGAGATAATAAGACTGCTGCTGCGCGTGTTCCTCGTCCCTGTAAAAGAAAAACAATACATTTAAAAAAATGTGTATGTGTTTAATCAAAATCCAATGAATTTGAACGAACGTTTTATGCGGTGATTCTACTTGAATTGGATTGAAGCCTAAAATCTGTAGATACTGTTTATATTCGGACAACATTGACTTGCAGAGCTCTTGATGCCACTTTATCATAATCGCGTTCGTCACTTCTTGTCTTGACTGTGTTGCTTGCGACGATTGTTCGTGCACGTTGCCATTCACGTTAAAGTGAGACGATTGCGGCGCCGTCAACGAATGATCTCTCGTGGCGGCAGACTGCAAACGCCAGGCTGGTAAAAAGAGGAGAGGCGTGTGACAGAAGTGTATTAACCGAGAATGCTGCTTGAACGTGTTCAAAGTATTCAGCGATATCGGTATGTTAGACGTGCGGCTCTGCCACATCGCGTACAGTCTCTCCGAGTCCTCTACAAATTTTAGAAAAATATCTCAGTTATATTACTATTCTTAGTCATACATTAAATGACATCAACATTACCTTTGATTTTTTTTTCTCGATGCCGTAGATCTTGTAAATCATAGGCAGCCTTTACAATCGCATCCGTCGTATTATGAGGATGCGGAGTGCTTGGTTTTGCATCACGCATTGCCTGTCCGACTACCTGAACCCACGAAGACGCGTTGTTCCTCATCGATTGCGCTCGATTGCTTGCTCGCGTCCAGTCTTTACTATCGGTATTTGACTGACTTGGAAATTTCGCTAGACTTTCCATGTCATTGATCTGATAATATTGAGAACTATGCTCTCTCTGCTGAGGTTCTCGGGTGAGTTTGTGATGAAATATGCCCAATTTTTGCATGATTATGCTGGTAAATAGACTCGATCTAGAAGACAACCATGTACCTAAACTTGTCGTTTGTTTTATCAATTTTTCTGATTTTTCCTTGGACCAATTATACATATAAATAATTATCTGAAAAATTAATATAAAGTTTAATATAAAGTTTAATTAATTCTTGTGACACATATTTTATAATTATGTATTATATAATAAGCACTAACATTGTCACTTAATATTTCAGCTAATAGTATTCTTTGTCTAGGCACAAAATTCGATTCCGATATTAAGGGATTAAATTTTTGCAATTGCTTTTGATCTGTAACATGAAACATAACATGAAAAGAATTAATAATAATATATATAAGACATAAGTTAAAAATTGTTAAATTTAACTAACCTTTAGGCGCAAGCAATTCTGGATCTATCTCTTTACTCAAAGATGCTTTCCATTGATGGAAATTTCTTGCGATTAAAATACATTTGATGTAAGTCGTTTGTTCGTCTTTGTTGAACTCATGTGGTACATATACGGGCGAATCTGCGGTTTCTTGGTCTGTGTTTTCTGCTAATGATTGATCGAAATTATTCCGAATACTTTCAGACCATTTGAGTGTAGATCCAGTTTTGTGCGAAACGACAAATTTGTTTAGGAATGGTTGTCGATCTTGCAAAACAAAAACTTTACTAAACGTGTCTGGATCTTGATTGCGTATGAGATTCTGCAGTTCTCTCACGATCACGGGAATCGCATGCCGATGATGAATGATCACTTCGTGCTTCTTGACAGCAGGAACACTCATTTCTAGGGCAAATTGAAACCAACGTGCTAGCGTAGTATGATAAACCTCATTTAATTTTCCTTTCTCACCGAGTTCATATTGATTAAGCGATAAATTATCAGAAATTTTTTGTAACTGTGACTTTATAGGCGTCTGAATTTCTTTGTTTTCCGGTGTAGTTTCTTCGATTGAAGAACTGAAAGCTACTGGCTCCGTCAAAGGTGTTGCTAAAAGATTATACTCCGTGACCAGGTCCCAAGTACCATGTTTCACAGCGGATGACAATTTCACAATTAATGACTCTAAATTGACTCTGCCCTGTTTCCAAATCCGAAATTCGATTAATTCTTGCGTGTTCGGTTTAGAATCATTTTTATGATCGTAAACATTGGTCGATACGATACTCTCGAAATTCTCAATTTTCAATAATTTAGAAAAGCTCGACTCATTGTTCGGATCATTCGAACATGTTCCAGATTCTCCTTTACCATCGGTAATAGCTAATGCGATGCAAGCTATACCTTTGCTACCACTCGAGTGACTCTGATTGTATAAAAAAATGTCTGATTCGGATACTTTCTTTCTGGTACCGTCTAATGGAGTATAATCCTGAAAATGATAATGTGCGCCGAGATCCGTATATTTTGGTGTATACAAAAATTGCAATATGTTTTGCCTTAAGTAATATCCCAAGGCATCCATGTATCGCAAACAATGCGATTGCACTGACAATTGCACCGTACATTCTGGAGACTTGTAGGGTTTTTGTATAAAGTGTACATCTGCCGGTGTCAGCTTGCACATTGGATTACGCGCCAACATCACAGACAATACTTCTAACACCGCGTCGTCAAGGCGATTTTGCAATACTTGTACTAAATCCCGTTTGACTTCCGGACCGGCTTCCGATATCCCGTGTACCATCAGGATAATTGAATCGCCAGTTTTGTTCAAAATATCGGACTCTTTTTCGCCAAACGAACGAACTCTGGGTCTCGTGTCGTTCGGTATTGCATGATCATTCACCAGACTGATGCTTTTAGCCTGCGATAAAGATGCGACGCTGTTACTACGCGAGACGACCAACTTCTCATCACTCTCGGACAATTTATTCTGCAAAGTATTACCGTCGTTCGTCTGCTCGTGAAGCCGAAGATAAAATACATTTTCATTATTTTCTTGATACACAAACATATTATTTCGATTATTAACAGAGAGTCTATTGAGTACGCCATGTAATGCTTTAATCCCTCTCGATAATCCGGATCTTCCAGGTCCGGTCTTTAAGCGAGGGTGCAAATTGAAGGGTTCCTCCCAAATAACGGGGCATCTGAACATGCCAGGTGTAACATTCGCTGAAGAATTATGAATCTGAGAAAGATTTCCGGGCTCTCCGCCAGTTTCTCTCCAAGTATTATGATCTTCAGTAGATTCTGCTTCCAATAGTAGATCGCATGTACGAGTATCGTGAAGATTTTGTAAAAGTAAATATTGATTTACTCGTCGGCATATAGCTTTGATTTGAGTCAGCAACATTTTCTGTATTTGCAAATAACAATCTACTTCCGGTGAAGAAAGTTCCAAAAATCTATATAACAAAATTGTTGATATTATAAATTTTATATCTAACTGTTCTATAAATAAAGATTTTTATCTTGATTTACCAACCTGCAGTGAAAATAAATGTTAACATGACTACTTTCGACACTCATAATTAACCAGAAATTGGGTAAACAACTTCTGCGTTTATCAAGTTCTATTAACCACTGATAATCATCCTCGGAATTACTGCTATCGCCTTCATATCCATCATCCGTCCCGTGTTTTCCTTCGGCTATACTTGATATTTCAGAATAATAACCCGGCGCATCTCCAGAATCCTGCCCATTTATTTGTATCATAGTAGATAGCTCTTCCTGTTCGACATTTTCAATGCTTTCATCTGTAATTACATCTTAACAATTAAAAATGTATGTTTTATTTTAAATTATTTAAAAATACGTCATAATTTTGAAAGGAAAAAGATATTATTTTTCAATTAAATTTAATTATATAATTGTTATAATTGTTTAATGAGGCTGCAAATAATATGACTATTTACCGTCTTTCAGTGACTGTTCCTTTATGTCTACATGTAATGTATCTGCTTCGATATCAGGTATTATTTTTTTTTGTTTCTTAATAAAATAGAATAAATCAGTCTCTTGGTAAATGCAGTATTTGTCAATCTCAAGATTTTTTAATTCCTTCAAAAATTTAGGTGCACTATTTTCTGACGGAAAGACAAAATGTAAAGGTACTTTATCCATCGAGCAACTGGACCTCCCGGTAGATTCCGACACATGCTGTGCTATAAACTTTAATGTATCTGCGCTCGGTGAAGGATGATCCAGAAGTGCTGTCGCGGTTTCATCTCGCAACAACCATTCTATCTCATCCTTCAACTGAGCCACCGCATGATGTTGAGGTGGATGTGGCATTCTTTCCTGTATCGATTCAGCCTTCGTATTTGCATCCGAACTGCTACCGCTCGGCATGCTACCAAACGTCGATGCGCTGCAATAAGATGTCGTCCTCAATGCGGGAGAACGTTCTAATGTCACTTCCAATACTTCTTTTGGAAGGCTCAGACAAATGATATCCAAAGTAACTTTCAGATCATCTAAGTTTAACTCAGTAAAATTTTTTTCTTTGCTGTTATTAATCCTTTGAATAATCTCGGTAAAGCAAGTAGGCATTAGTTTAACGGGTATACTAAAAAGTTCAGAGCGAAAACGAATCGAGCAGCTTAAGTGTAAAAACAGCGGCTGATCTTTCACATTCCATGTGTTTTCCTCATCGAAATCGCTTATAAGTGAATCCTTTGAATTGGAATGAGACAACTTCTTATTGTTATGAAGATTCATGACTGGCCATGTATTGACAAGTTGACTCACTAACAAGTAATAATACATGTATACTTAATATGTTTAATGAAAATTTTTGTTTTTATAATAAAGTATCTCTTGATTATTATCTACCTTGATTAGAAGAATTATCTGTTTTTGGAGCCGGGATTTCAGAATGACATGTAAATTCGTCTAAATCATCATCGCTATCTGTTCTATGTGACACCACTTCCTGAAAATATGATTTTTGTAAAATAATAAAGTTTACGTATTGTATATTATAAAAATACAGAATATACAAAGAAACATACTATTTTCTCCGACATCCATGATGGTAAACAATAATAAAATTCTGGATGTGCAGGTACAGGCCTAAATGAGACTGCCATAATCCTTTTAAATTTATTTTTTATCAAACTGTGTAATGGTTTAACATCATTGCACGCAGAGATTTTTAATTGATTCAGCAAATCGCCTTCTGGCAACATGCTCAAATGCCTGCATACCGATCTTAGATAATTTGTAATATTAATTTCAATCAGATTTTCTTCGCATTGTCCTACAGCAGCCTCCATATCTTCGTAGCTTAATGCTTGTTGCAACGCAAGTGATTTATAAACCGCGACAACATAACAATGGCAATGCGCTAAGCTCAACAATTTGCAATGCTCCATCAAACTTCGTTGATCTAATGCAAAAGATCAATTTTGTTAAAAATATTAGAATATTATCAATGATTTCGATAACAATTTCGATAAAAAAATGACAATTATTCTTTGAAAAATTATATCTTTTTTTTCATAATTAACATTATATCTTTAAAATGTTCGCCTACCACTAGAAATATTGTCAGAATCTTCGCTCTTTGGTTCAGGAGATGAGGGTTTTGTGTTGTTTTCTGATTTAAGACTGACAAAATCTTCGGAAATTTGTTCCCCAATTTTAAAGGTATGATCTTGATAGATGTCTTTATTCTGAGGTGTTTGCAATTGACCGACCAGTGCATCAATTAATAATGCTAGTGAACAATCATATACGTATACAGGTATAACAAGGCTTCCCTCATTGTCAATATTATCAAAATTATGTTCCACATTAGCCTTCGACGTGCTATTTGCAGTAGTAGATTGATTAGAAATTTTGGATTCTCTGCGTTCCAATGTCACAAAATCGGGTAAATTTGTATTTTCTGCACACAATGTTGGAGATGATACCTTTTCGTTTATATCAAGGTCGAAAATATCAGAATCACAATTTTTCTCGGAATTGTTACTTGTGCAATTATCGCCTGTATACATTATTAAACGAACATCTTTTTCAGTCGCTGGTAATATTGTAATAATGACATGTGTCGTGCTAATTCCTTTAACGAAACACTTCCATCTTGGATAAATCTCCGATGCGTCATCTTTACAATTCTTTTCTAAAATATAAAAGTTACACGATATAAAATGATTTAAAATGATCGTGAAGTATGATATTTTCGCGAAACATAAAATTGCAATGTAAAGCAATATTTATTATTTTCATAAGATAATAACTGAGAAGTCGAATATTGTACCTTTTTGCATAAAGAAAGGTAACGGTGGAATATTCTCGCGTGGCCTGTTAAGAAGCATTCTAGTGAACCTTTGCGATTCTGCCGACGTAAGTAATAATTCTTTATTGTGCAATTGTTTCATATGTTCCAGAAAATTATCCATAAGAATTCTATTTGCATTATCCCTATCCTCGTCGATATGTACAGGATCTAACAAAATAAGTCATTTATTTAATTTCGTGTTCCTTCTCTATTCATTAATCTAAAAGACGAGTCTCTAACCATCGGCAAACATCGAGAACAAAAGTTCCGCCTGCTGACACTTTGGCAAAATGCTCAGAGTATCAAACGAGAAGTACATGGGATGTATTCTCTCGTCAATGATTGGTGTCGCTTCGAAAGGTTCGGCAGGATTTGGACATTCCGAGATACGATCTGTAGATGTGCCCATAATACTATGATATTTGATTCCTTGATGCGCTTGTCCGAGCACGATTTCGGTATCTTTTTCCACCGGTGTTACTTGGCACAAGAGGCTCAAGTATTCTAGAGTCAACAGAGCGTTAATACATTCCTCATCTATTCGGGCGATCTAATAGGAAAAAATACCATATTTGTGACATAGGATTTACAAAAACAATTTTAATATTACATGCAATATACATATTTGATGTTATAATAAACTTTTATTTTTTATATAATAATAAATATATATATATATATATATATATATATATATATATATATATTTATATATTTGAAGAAATATGTCCGTAATAATTTTATACGAGACAAGAATGACGCAAATTTGAGATACAAAAATCATCATCGTATTTGATCTTAAAATTACACTTATCGAGTTATTAACATATGATTACAGAAAGAACAAAGTTCATAGCTATAGTCTATTTGTCAGTAGCACTCGGTCGCTCGGTGATCGGCAGATAATCACATTCATGTTCGTAGATAGGTCGCCTCGAGCAGACGATTCAAGTCGCACAGAAAGTTCGACGATCACGGGGGATCAGGAATAAGTTGGAGGAGTTGAATCTCACTTTCATACAAAGCGCAGAGACCACTTCTCCACTTGAACCATGACACCCGTTACCCATCACACGCATCTCGGGATGATTGATCTTGGATGTGAAAGATTCATACGGGAAACAACACACTGCGGCCTGCGACTGCGAGACGAGGTGGAGCCGCAAAACTCTGAGCTGGAAGAGTTAGATCTGACAAGTTATCAAGGACCTACGGTCGTTCACTGCCTAGATCTTCACTTCCAACTGAGAATAACGCGGATACGAAGATTTCCAAAAAGAACACGGAGCGGACGATGCATAGACGACATGCATTTCGCATGTCTACTTCAGAGGCGGTCGACTATGTTCTCCTCGGTTCTAATCTCGAGCGAAGTCACCTGATGATAACGGGACGAAGACTTTATCCCGCGAGGCTCTTCACGAACGCGCGGGCGAGCGGAAATCCAGTCGTGTCATCTTCTCGGGAGAGAATTACGAATGAGATTCGTCATTGAGACAGGACGATCGAGCCCGATGACCCAAGGACAATGTCGCGCGAAGGCCATTTTGAGAGACTTAGATGTGCGACGGAAACCACGATCACTTCCAATCTGCGTGCAAAACGTGATAAAGAATCGTCACCGGGGATTCAGCGATAAGAGGCCTGGGAACACGTAGAGCTGTGCAAAGGTAACCGAACGTGCGATGTCGTAAAATTACGCGAAAAAGATAATCCGAGATCACTAGTGAGCGCAGGGCGCGTATTGGGACTTATATATATACCCGAGGCGACTGATAGGAACACCTCGTTCCGAGGACCCTCATCGATATCGAAGCCACACCCCGATAACGATAACGATATGTAGCGATAGACACTTTTATGTTCCTCGTTCTCTTTTCCGCAGGCCGTTCTCCATTTCACAAGCCGGAAACACGAACACCAAAAATGAGATCTTTCGTCTTTCGAAACTAAGCGCTTCTTCTCGTTAATATCCTCCCAAGAAGCGCATATAGGAATTCCAATATAATAACAAAATCATCCTGATCGAGTTTTATTCTTCTTTCAATATAGAAGATGATAATATATGATATAAAGGTGGAGATAAAAAAAGAAATTATGAAGAAGAATGCATTTGCCCGATCGAATATACCTTTGTGAAACGTAGATAAATGTTTGCGTGATGTAACGACTTCTGATAATTGATACTTCTTCGTTAGCTTTGGCTTCTAGTTCCGAAAGATAAATCGAAAAAGTTGTTCGATGCGTGAGGTGTTTTCCCATATGATTATCGGATCCATGAAAAGTTCGTTAGAAGGATCTCTATCTACGAAAACTTCGAAATTCGAAGACAATATACGCAACGTCATTAAATGTAAATCCACCTCATAAAATGAGTGTTTGCATTTCATTTTAATTCAAACTGTTAAAGCGCGCATGAATTGCCAAGTCAATGAGTATGATATGTCTTTAAACTTCACACACTATCGAATGAGCAAAAAAAGAACTGTTTTTTTTTTTTTTTAATTTGAATTTGGTCTAGAAGTAAAAATCATTAAATAAATTAAAAAAATAAATATATATAGAAAAGTAAGAATCAGTTAATTAGATTATTTCTCGTTGTGAAATAAAATATAATATACGTATCAATGTTGGTGTATCTTGAAATTTGGTCTTCTGATTAGCGACGTTCTCCAGGTTACGAGTGAATCAGATAAGTTATCTAGTTAACGTAAATTTGCTAGAATTATATTCGTATTACAAAAATATGATACAAATTTTAATTATCAAGTACATCTATAGAAAAGTAATTTCCTGTTTTAAATTTCATATAATTTCTCTTAATTTCTATTAAGAGATTTATATGAAATTAAAACAATTAATGATCTACGATATATAGATATAATTTCAACAATTTTAAGAGATTCAAATAATACATAAATTATACATAGATTAATAAATCATATTCTTTTTATCAAGTGTAATTATTACAATTTTATTGTTTATTAATATTAATATTATTTATATAAAAATATATCAATCATTATTTGCTTAATAGATTAAAGTGATAAAAATAAATAAATAAAAATTAATATTTTAAAAAAAGTTACAAAAATTTAAAAAATTATATATATACATATACATATAAAATATTAAATCTACTTCTCTCTAATTTGTATGTAGAAAAAAATTACAATAAAATCGTATTGAGATCATAGAAAGAGAAATATCTTTATCCTTATCGTCCTTCATCATCAAATGACAGTGCATACACGGATTTTATAAGCATCTCTATCAGAATTGGAAGAAAGATAAGATTGAAGATAAAACTACATGCCATGAAGTTAAGATATTTACGCGAATCACGTTCTATTACTATATTGCTTTAAATTATTAATTATTCTCTCTTTTATCAGAGTAATTATACATGCCTAATGTGATTTATTTTTTTAATATTAGATATAAAAATTATACGTTCTATATCCCTTTTAAGACACTATTTGTCTAGATGAGTTTATAGATACGGAATTGATGGACACCTATCGTTAAGCAAATACACATTTTTTTTTTTTTAGATATTTCTAATGTTCTGGAAGATAGGAATTGGAAAAGAGCACATTTCCGCCGAAATCTCGAGAATGCGGATGGGCGTACATATAGATGTCGAAAATGTGCCGCAAAGCGTGATAACTTAAGCTAGAAACAAAGAAAGTTAAATAATCCGCTATCACCGAGCGATATTTGCTATTAGATAGATTTCAGTACCTAGCAAAATAAAACACTTTAGATGATTGTACGTCAGAATAATTTTTCTGTTACTATACGCAGCATTATCAAGTTAGCTCAAGATAAGAAGGATAGGAGTTAATTTCGGAAAGTAATCCGTTTCAGAAACTTATGAAGTTATGATAAAGAGTTAGGATTACATATTAATTTTATATGTACATATCTCATACATTTAGTGTAAATTTGAATAAGCAGTTTCAAAAATTATCCAATAGATATTTATATGTTGCAATAATCTAGTAAAGTAAATGTTTAAGATATCACAGAATTTTCTTGGAATATTATTAAGAATTATCGTCAAAAATTACGTGATAACACATGAACGTTAACGATTAGTATTGTAATTTTTAATATTTCTACCGTTTTATATATATTGCAAATATATCAGAGAAATATCGAGTGAAGATATCTTATCATTCTTAAGACGTTCATGGAATTAACTGCGTCTTATCTTCAGCAAGCTCATAGTGTTACGATACATTTTAGTAAAAGAGATAGAGTAGAAATATATATAAAAAAAACTTTGCTTAATTTTAATTTATATTAGATAAATTATGAAAACAATATATGTTTTAATAATTTAATAAATTAAAAAAATATTAATGAGTATATCATTCTATTAATAACTCAACATACATATGTACATGCATAAAATTGAAATTTTTATTAATAGTTATTGTGAATTTACTTACTGCATCTGGCAGTTGATGATACTGCAGAGGATGCATATACATAGCAATTGATTGTGTAGGTATTTGTACATATCCACATTGGGGTTCAACCCAAACTTCCGTAACAATTTGAAAATCGTTGTATCCTTCAGAATCTTCAGTCCACACTTCTGCCTCGGTGACACCTAATATATACAAAACATATTATTATATAATTTTTTTTATTTAATTGATAAATAATTTTACCTTCTTCTGTATCATCGTCGGTGCCGCTATCGCGTTCTAATGTTGCACTTGGTACAACATGTGGTGGAAATAAAACGTATTGAATAATACATGGATAAAAATTCTCGTCATTTCCGAAGCCCTGCATTTGCACTTCTAACACCATGTTTGTAATACCAGCCGCCGAATATGCAAAATTGAAGCCTTCTCCTAGACGTATTCTACAAATAAAACCAATTATTTTCTTACTGTTATTCTCGTAATTCTCATAATGTATTAGTCAATATGAATTTATTTACTTCGTAATTGTGGATAGTATTCTCGCGATTGCAGTAATGTTTAATCTAGATAAAGTAATTCCCGGGATAGTCTGAACAAATGGCCGTTTTACATGCCACAGCCATCGATTGTGATACAAATATCTAGACAAGGTAGTTGTTAAACTACCTCCCAATAATCCCAGTGCAGTCCTTGTACAAGTTGGCTGAGTCCCGTCGGGAAACACTACCATACTCAAATTGCTCGGTATACGCTCATATCTTACAAGAATTCGCTCGAGCGATTTATGTATTATTGTACAACATGGAATCTCACGTTGCTCCGTCGGCCTATTTGGCAATGTGAGCTTAGATAGTCTGTCCACGAGATCTACAACTACGTTATGGCGGACGACACCTTCAGTGCCGCCGGCGAAAGCTATATTGAGTACGACACAGAGCGCTTTGCAATTAATGCGAATCAATGAGAATGACACCGGCGGCTTTTCCGCCTCTCTGTATATGAACTGGACATACGTGTGATTTTCGACTAATACAAAAGTCGCCCAATTTTTCAGCATGGCATATAAAACAGCTGCCGCTTGCCGACTCTGAACGCATTGAAAACGACCACTCTGATTTGCTTGATGAAGATGTCTCGGCAATGGTCTGTCGTAAGCTAGGATTAATGTAATCCTCTGAGTGTGCATCCAACGTGCCCACTGAAGCGGATCCAAAGAGACAACCGGTTGCCATATCTGTCCGAATTGTGGACAGGCAGCGTCGCTATAAAATATGCATATGTGACAAATTATAATAGCGTTGTTTTTGAATTTTATTTTCATCACAGCTATAATATGTGAAGTATTATAATATTTATGCAAATAAATATAATATACCTAAGCTGTACTGTACTTGGTGATGGATAAGATGATAAATAAAACACAGGCATCCCGCTTCTGATAGTATCTGGTACACTATACCAAGTCCATCCAGAGCCTGGAAACCAGCTAAAGTGTGCCAACATATTATCGCTTTCGGTTAACGAAGTCAATGCTGTCCAAAAACGAGAAATGACTCCTTGACGATAATGCGAGTTCAACGGTTTCTTTGATAGACATGTAATGTCATGTAAAAATTCATATGGCGCTATAATAAAAATTTAATTCAGATTACAGACAGAAATGTAATTTAATATCTAAAATTATATGTTATTTACAGTTTACCTTCTATGGTTATAGTATATTGTATTACGTTCGAGAGAGATAACGATTTTGAAGACCATGGACACATTACTAGATATTCTAAAAAAACATTTGTTTTCCATAATAACACAAAACTTATCTCAAGAACATCGTCTCGTATATTGGCTCTTTTTATCAAGTATCCTTCTCTTAAACGACAACATAATAGACTGCTTAAGGTACAAGTAACTTTATCATCAATCTGTTTTTTCTTTAAAAGTTGACCGCTTTTGTGTCCGTGGAAGCAATCATTTTTAGTTCGCCAGCAGTGACGATCCGATGTATCGTCGTCCGATATGTTCCGATATAATTGCCAACATAAAAAATGTTTATGAAAAAGATTCATATCTGTTCCTTGCGCAGGTATCTATAGATAGAATATTACGTCGCATTAATATTGCTACAAAGTAGCCAAACGTATCAATATAGATTAAAAATTACATACAACATATGAGTTGAAGGACATATAACTGCCGAGCGTAGCTGCGGCAATGAAATATAGCAAATCTTGATATGGCACTAAACCATCCGCGCAATGTGGATCATACGCGCTGCCTACACGCAAAAAGCTGCAAGCAACCGTTGTAGCGCGTAGCTGCTGTATAATGGAATCTAACGTATGAGCATTCTTAATTCCGACGATACCATCCGTGACTATTACCATATCTGAAAATCTTTCTCTATATTCTTCATTTTCCATACTATTGTCTTATCCGTAGTAAAAATGTATTATTATGTAGCAATCTATTAAATATGATTATAAATTGTGAACTCACGTGCACAGCTGTGCTCAGGTAGGAGAGTCAGAGCCAGCATTCCATATCTTAGCATATTTACAAAACTAGCTTCCGGCGAAACTATAGAGATACTACAATTATTTTTGTTCAAACAGTTGCTACTTTCCTCAAAAAGCCTCCCTACCAAACGCTCACTTTCTGCCCTTAAATTTTCTAACTGTTGATTAGCTATGGCTGTAACATTTGCCACTCGCTCCTCTAATAGGTACAACTGTTTTTCTATATATTGTGTAAGAGAATTTACATTATTCACAGTGATCAGCCATCCCTGTACCAGTACTTGTTGCGCCGGACTTGTAAAGAACGGTGTATGAGCTATCACAGTCACATAAATTTCAGGTTGCATTACACGTTTGCTGCCTGGTATCATAAACTATAAACATACAATAAATTTTTATAAATTTTTGTCTACATGCATTTATAACATATTAAAACAACACTTACTGGTCTGGTTATACCTTCAAGACACCGTTTTGTCGCCAGACATACTTCATCAATGACAATCTCTCCACTTTGTACATCCTAAAGGGATATTTATTTTATTTTATTCTTGAATTCATATTTCATAATAGAATTATTAATCTCACAATACTTACGACAGTAGCAAGCGACGGACTTAAATCTAAACTAAAGACTATCCTGTACTTGTGCGCCAGGAATATAATCGATGTCGTCGAAACAACTTTATAAAGAAACTGGTGGCTGGTATCTATCGACCAAGCGACAGGCCTATCTCTTGGTAGCACCGACACTATCTCTAACTCCGGTTCCTCCTTATTCTTTATACTTGGACATTGTATACTTATCACAGAGTCCAAGTGCTCCAGCAGCCATTGAGCTCTCACATTGCGAGAAATGGGAAAACCTTTTTTCATCAACAGAAAGACAGTCTCCGCTTCTAAAATGATTCTATCCTGCAAAGTGAAAACTATGTTTAAAAAAAACAGCGGCCATACAATTTACTGTAACAATTTTTTTTTTTAATGTGTCACAGCTATTTCAGAATACTCGTCATAAAATACTTAATACGAATATTTACAGAAATTGTAAAATATTTCACAAGAAATTTACAAAAATTGCCATTGCTTTATCGAGCTATGCTCCACGTTGCTGTCACAATGACAGATATCGGTCGCGGGAAGAGGTTATGTTCACTTTCATTGTCAAAGGCGGAGATGAGGGAAATTATCGCAACAATAATCAGCGAACTTACCTCGCTCCTCGCGCTCGCCATGACGTATCTTGCCCGTGCACGTTCTATCAGTCCATCAGTTCCATCATTATTATTACTAAAACCGTCGAACTCTCCAGCAGGTTGTCATCAGCGAACTGGAGCAAAGATAAATCATCGCGATGCGGATCCAGCGCGATGTCGCGCGATTCAGCGAGGGAAATAAAGTGCGCGCCCGCTCGGCCAAAGGTCACGTTGTCGCGTTCACCGCGACGTTTAGGAATAATCGAGAGGCGATAAACATAGCCCGACATAACCTCCGAGGCGAACGCCGTGCACGCGCGACGCGATGACGTTTCGCCGCGTGCCTGGATGGACATGCACGCACGCGAGCTGGATCCTAGCGCGCGGACGAGCGGGCGGGCGGGCGAGCGGGTGCGCGCGCGTACACGTGAGGTGCACGATCTTTCCGCGTTCGAAGTGCGTTCATCAAATTTCCGAATCTCTCGCGAGGAATTCCTCCCTTCGCATCGCGTCACAATTGAAAGGAATAAAAAAAAAAAAAAAAGAATCCTTCGCTAAATAATTTCTACGTGACTTGCGCCGTGCGCGTGGAGTTTCTGCGTGACTGAAGTGCGCCGAATGTAAGCACATTGATAAAAATAACGCGCCAATGCGCGGTATCCGATACGGTTATCGGAAAACGAAATGAAAATTATGCATCGCAAATCAAGAATACGAGCGTTACGGCGTTTAATACCAATCGCTTAAAAGATTTATGCGGATCTCGCAATATTTAGATGTGGCTCGTCTTGGAGTATGTAATCGGTTGCTCTCTTCTCTTTTTTGTTTTCTTTTTCGTTAGTGATAAGAAAGATCAATGTACCGTATTGCGGTAATCAAGATAAAGAGGCTTCATTTACCGATAATAGAAAGGATCGTAAAGACATTTTTATATGTTATTTTGAGAAAGCACGAAATGATACCATGATGATATTCTGAGAACGTATGACCAATAATATATTATAAATAATTGTTCTATATTATAATAATTATTATAAATATGATGCTTCTTTTGCCTCTTTCTGCCTAATACAGGTTAATTTTGATTTAATATATTAAGTTTTTGTAATTTTTAGAACTAAATAAAAGATAAAAAGTAAATTAAATCAAAATTAAAATTAATTGATAGAAATGAACATAAGTTGATTCAATCCATATTTTGAAGAACAAATCGAATCAGGGTTCATATGTTATAATTTAAAATACGAGCGGAATCAACAGCAGTATTTTGTCATGTCAGCAAAGATATTGTTATAATCTTTCTCAGTATTCATTATGAATTCCTAACCTCGTCATGTTATGCACGTTTACTTATTTTTGTTAACATTTACCGAATTTTTATCCGCACTGTGCGTGTAGGAATTTCCGCGTTTATTACTTTTTACCTGTATTTTTCTTCGCGCAATGTGCAGAAATACGCGAAAAACTTGCATACAATGTTATATCAATTATTTGAATTTTTAAACCTCGATATTTCGATTTGCGTAATATGTTATTCGTGATCTAACATTTTTTTTTTTAACAAACATAACAAAAATAAAAATCTGTATTGCTTGTATGACTTTGTAAATTCGCAGTCAAATTGTCAAATCTATTTCGAACTGAGCAAATTATCGAAGACGAAACTAAAGTCGATCTAAGAGCTAAACTTTTTCGATTGCCATTAATTTAATTAACAATTATTTCAATAAATTGCTTAAATAAAATTTTGAACTATATAATTAATCTTTGCTAATAATTATATCTACGTTAATAAAATGATGCATATTATTTAATAAATTAATAGTCCAATAAATTAAACGAATTATTCATATAATAATTTTAATCGAACTTTATTTAAACTTCGTTTAATTTATTGGTTTTGACTATTGATTTATCAAATAATATGCATTATTCTATTAACATAGATAGAATTATTAATTTTTTGTTGTATATATAAATATATAATGACTCTCAAACATTTGTTTTTAAAAAAGTGTTTTTTTTTTCAGAGATGTACTATTTACGATCTATTTCCACTATTTCCGATATTAGTGACACATTCGTGTAATGTCACGAGGACTTAGCATGACACATCTTTAATCTCTCTTCGTTTTCGCTATGGGATTCCCGGCTAAAGAGGAAAAGTTGCAAATCGTTTCTAAGAATCGTTATATTTGCTAGTATTTTTTCGTTCTTACATGAATTGAACGAGATGCTTCTATAGCGCTGACTTTTTCTTGGTATAACTTGACCTCAACTTGTTTCCATTTCCATCTGATTTCTCGCGTATGACGCTGCGAGAAAGCGAAAAAGCTGTAACGATAGACGGTCTTATTTTGCTATGTCGAGTCTTTAAAGAATCTTAGATTACGCAAAATAATTTGTAATGCTAACAAATAATTTTTTCTTTTAATGCAGAGAAATCTTATGAGAAAAAAATCTGGATTTCAAAGATTAGAACTTATTACGTACGACTCAGCTTTCACTCCAATGACTGGCATAATCTGGAACAATCTTCAATAGTCAAATTTGCTAAGATATCTTCTCCTCAAACAAATATTATAAAATGAATATGCGTTATTGAACTACTAGAAAGAATGAATGCTTAAGTATGATGAAATCTAAATAATTGAACAAACGCTATAAAAACTTTGTGAACAAGATTCTCTAATAAAAGATTTGTAATTCATTCAAAAGCATTCATTAAAAATAATTCTGTATAGCTGTCTTTGGCCGGTATTCATAGTCAGTTTTTAAGATCGTCTTAAATAAGTCTTATACAGCTATTCTGTTGATAGAAATGTTAAGATCTTAAATATAAGAACTGACTATGAATATCGGCCTTTGTCGCTCATTAATTCTGTTTTTGACAAGGCTAAAACAAAACGCACACACGTACATTATTTTACTTATTCAAATAGAATCATTAAATAAAAGATGTTACACTTGTCGCGCGTGGTGTATTGTAAAATATCATCGTGTGTGAATCGCAATAACAATGAATCGCGATTGGTTGTTCGATGGCGCGTATTCAACGATGATGAGATCGCAAAAATAAGGAAGAGCTCGACGGCGTTTCGCTCTCTCATAAAGTTTCGATCAGTCCGGAAGATTCGCTTATAACCACTGAAGACTTAGAGCAGCTTCATTGCAGATCGTGCATCCGTTCAATTCTTTTCTGCATCTTTCTTCTTTGCACCTATCACGGGTCGAAGCTGCGACGATAATTTTTTTTGGATAAAACTGGAAAATACTCGAAAAAGCAATACAGATTTGAAGAGATCTCGCGAAAGAAGAAAATTAAACGTCTTTGTTCGTGAGTCTATCTCTCTTGTTCACCAATGAACATGGTGAGTGTTGTGCGATTGCGTTATCGATTTAAATTTCAAATCCTGGCGGCAATATCGTGATTGCCGTTATCGCTTGGCGAACTTGGTGAAACTTTGATTCAATTTTACGATTGAATTTATGTCCATTTCTATAAATGTCCATTAGTTTTAATATGGAATAATACTCCTTATTTTTTTTCTTTTAATTCTCAGAAAATTCTAAGAATTAAAAAAAGAGAAAGGATAATTTAAATCAAGATTAAAAGTTAATCTACATATATTGATAGAAATGAATATTAATTGACAATTTATTCGATCTGCAGTCTAACGAAAATAAAGATTGCAGCATAATTGTAGTATAAAAAGAGAGTGAACGAGAAATTTCTAAGAAACATAAATTGCAAAATCAGAAAGTAAAAAACGGTTTTTTCTTAAAACGCTTGTTTTAAAATAATATAATACTTATCATTTTTTTATTTTCGTTAGGGCAGAATGTTTAAAGTAATTTCTAACTATGCGACAAATCCAAAATTATTAAAGAATATTGTCGATGAGAAAAAGAAGTTTTCTCTGTATTCTTAAAAAAAAATTCTTTAAAAAATTCTATTCGTATAACATGCACGCTGTTTTTCTTCTCTTTCCTTCTTTTCAAGTCATTGTGAACGATTACATATGCAAAATGGTTGGAATAATTTATGTAAATGCAAACCTTTGAGAAGAGAGTTGCACGTGTATTCCATTGTCAAGCACGATAAAAAAATTGTTATGAATTAATAGCGATTATTATTCGGATTATTATGTGCATTATGCTATTTTTTCGTAATGATATGTTAAAAGCTTTGATATGAAAAACGTTAACGTATGTTATTTTCTAGCTTCGTAATTAGTTTTTAATGATATTTCGCATTCTAATGCCTTCATAAGGAAATATTGTGGCAAAGATTTATAGCCGAGTAAAGAGAGAATTTACAGAAAAAAAAATTTCACAGATTCCGTTAATTACGATTACATAATTAAAATATTGATTCAGCATTAAGGAAAATTGAGAACATGATCTAAAAGTTTTTAATTGTATCCATACGATATCTTTGTACGTTATCTTAGAATACATATTAACTTATAACACTGACATTTTGACTTAAATCAATATTATATTCGGGTATTCCCCTAATTTCACATTTACGCAACAGATATTAAATACTTGCGTACAATAAAAGAAGAGGAAATAAATTATTTATACAAATTTCGCAGCGATAATTTAAAATATAATTATAATTCTGTGTCTTAAAAGATACCAGAAAAATATTAATTTAAAAATATTAATTACGTTGCGAGCAAAGAGATAAGAACTCTCATTATATACATGTAATTAATTAATTCAAGTGTATCCACATCGATCGCCTCTAATGAGAGAGTGTAAGTGAATGTGCACGTGTTGTAATAGACGGTGCGTTTTACTCATACATTTTAGTTTCACTTTTTTTTTCATATTGAATAGTTTCGAAACGGGGCCTCGGCCACAGTCGGTGTCCCCCTCCCTCCCTCCCTCCCTCCCCACTCTTCATCCCACCGAAGTCGATTCGTTTTCGCAAATGCTAGTACCGAAACGCGCCGTCGCACGCGTCAGTAATGGTCAGTAGCAGATTCGCCATCGAGTCGAGTGGTCGTCTTTCGCGTTCTCACAAACGATTGTCCGAATTATCTTCCTCGCTCGGCTCGCATCCTCCAAGCTTGCAGCGAAGTCGAACTTTTGGTCTGAATTTCGATTTCCACTTTCAGCTGATCCAACAGTACGTCCGACGCGGTGCCAGCGATCTTCGTGTCATTAACGCTGCAAAAGGTAATGTTTCCACTACCTGGTGATATGGACAGTCACAGTCGCGTCACTTTCTCTTTTCCCTCGCCGTCCCTCACCTCGCACGTGGTCGATGATCGCAATCCCGTTTCCTTTTTGCTCCTTACTTTCCTTCGTTTCGGGGCCTAAGCGGATGACAGGTTGTTATCTAATATCATCAGTTCCCCTCTCCTCCACTCGTTTTTCTGCACGCGAATTATGCAATTCTCAAGAGAGATTGGACGTTCATGCTATTGAATTGAGATTTCAAATTGCACACTGTCATGTTACGTTATCAGACGTTTATGCTATCGGATTTTTTTTTTAAATATTGCGTTACACTCACATTCAGGATTATTTTCTTTTATATTTTGTCCATATATGTATATATTACATTTTAGTTTTCTTTTTACAGAGCATATTTAAAATATGTAAAATATTTTTAAAAAATTTTTATAACGTTATGAGTTATATTTGCTGATCATTTTTTATTTTGGTAGCTTGATATATCATATATATGTATAAGTCAATGTATTTTCAGATCTTCTGAAAACAATGCCGTGTCCATTCTTAGCTCGCCTGTCTGCAAACTACGTTCGCAACTATGGGTCAACTTTGTTAATGAACTATCGGCAACATTGTCCGGTAATGTCGAAGTTCAGTACGATGGCAGAATCAGAAGAGTCTCAGCCAATTCCGGAGCCGATAGAGAATCAGTGTCCCTTCTTGTCCAGGGAACGAGACGCCGTAAAGAAAGCCAGTCTAGCGATGGAGGAAGATGTTATCAATCTAGGTGCTATGGAGCAGAAGGAGGAGGCGCATTTCGGCTATGAGGAATTCTTTCATGAGCAAATTATGCAAAAGAAGAAGGATCATTCATACCGGGTATTTAAGAAGGTGAATCGTCTGGCTGAAAAATTTCCAGTTGCTATGGAGTACTCGTGGGGCGAGAAATCCATAACTGTATGGTGCTCTAATGATTACCTGGGAATGTCGCGTCATCCCGCGGTGACCGGCGCAGTTCGAGAAGCGCTGGATAAATTTGGTGCCGGTGCTGGAGGCACGAGGAACATATCTGGTAACTCCATGGGTCATGAGAAATTGGAGAAGCGGCTGGCACTGCTGCATCAAAAGGAGGCCGGTCTGCTCTTCACTTCTTGCTTCGTCGCCAACGATTCCACTTTATTTACTTTAGCAAAAAATCTACCGAACTGCCATGTGTTCTCTGATGCTGGAAATCATGCCTCCATGATACAAGGTATAAGGAACAGCGGCGTGCCAAAGCATATATTCCGGCATAATGATGTGGATCATTTAGAGGAGCTCCTGTCCAAAGTAGATAAACGCGTGCCGAAAATCGTGGCGTTCGAGACAGTACATTCCATGACCGGCGATATCTGTCCATTGGAAAAGCTGTGCGATGTCGCGCATAAATACGGAGCGATAACATTCGTTGATGAAGTTCACGCAGTCGGTCTGTATGGCAATACAGGCGCCGGTATTGGCGAAAGAGATTGGGTGCTTCACAAAATGGATATTATCTCCGGGACCTTGGGAAAGGCTTTTGGCAACATAGGCGGCTATATTGTTGGTTCTTCGAAATTGATTGACATGATAAGAAGTTATGCGGCTGGCTTTATTTTTACTACTTCACTACCGCCCACTGTATTATATGGAGCCCTAACATCCGTCGAGATCTTGGCATCAGATGAAGGCAGGTCGTTGAGGACGAATCATCAGAAAAATGTGGCCTATATGAAGTCTATTCTTACTGCCGCTGGTCTTCCATTAGAACCATCGCCTTCTCACATCATTCCAATAAAGGTGAGGCTGCAAAAATGAAGCTCAATCAACTGTCATAAACAACAAATATTGAAATATGTATATATATATATATATATATAAAATGATTTATATTTTTTAGATAGGAGATCCATTGATATGTAGTCAAATAGCGGACCATTTGTTAAGAGATAAAGGGCACTATATACAAGCTATAAATTATCCTACAGTTCCAAAGGGTGAAGAGAAATTAAGATTAGCTCCAACACCGAAACACACCGAAGCCATGATGAATAAATTCGTGCAAGACGCACTGGACGTTTTTCATCAACTAAATATACCTAAAATAACCACGAAACCAGATGCGCCGCGTGCTATCCTGGTTCATTGACGAATGTATAGAATATACCCATGATTATCGTACAAATATAATAAAACCTATTTGCGTATAAATATTTATTTATCTAGCCTGTTTATCAGTGTTATATTCCAACAACATTTGGAATTATTAGTATATGAATCATGCATTATCAAAGTTAATTATTAAGAGGTCTAAATAAAGTTAATCGATAAATCTGCAGTTCTAATCATTCCTACTTTTTAAACTGCAAATTTGTGATAAAATAAATATAACTGTTACGTCAGAAAAAAGATTATTCCGAACAAAATTTATAGATTTATTCTGAATGAGCATATGATATATAAGAAATAGCTACAATTATTTTTATTTATCCTTATCACAAGGATTGCCACGTTATTTAAAAAAAAATCTATTTTTATTGCAATTATAATAAAAAACATGGTCCGTATATAACTTGAATGTAAAATCAGTTTTAAGACTAATCATAAGTCTGGTTATGTCGTGTTGATCGTTTTATTTTACACACACATTTATACACAATATACTGCAGCTCGGTTATTTGCGCACGCGTATCCACTCGCCTCGTCGACTCTTTGTCGTCTGCAGCTGTCAACTTTGCTCCTAGTGTAAGATCCGTTTGATAAGGTTCTCTCTGGAAGATGCAAATCTTGCTCTTCCAACAGTGTCGTTGAACAGCAGGCACATAAAAAAATGCTCGTACGACAATCGAAAAGTACGGCGCGGGTTTGACGCGACCCCCTCTGTTAGAATCGCTATTTCCGACTAGTATGTTTATTTATTGGCGCCCGTCCGTATAGGTTATAGAGGCAGAATGAAGAATTTGATCGGTATCCTAAAGATTCTCTTCCTGAATCACGCGCGCGGTGTGTCTTACACCGTAACGATGACACTTGTGCTGTTTTATTGTCTTCATCCGGCACGTTTCGCTTCCCACTACACCTTCATCAAGACTGAAGACATTTACGACGAGATGGAGAAATCGTATCCGCCAAGGGACAACTCCTGCGTAATCTCTATTAGCGGTAGACGGTCTTCCCAGCTGCTCTATCCGGAGGAGCATCCCAGGGAGGATCCGGTGGCGATGGCACGGCGACTGGGTATTCTACCGGGTGGCCAGTGGAAGCCTCTCAATTGCCATCCTCTCTTCAACGTGGCGATAATATTACCCTATCGCAACCGACAGAGTCAGCTTGCCATTTTTATGAATTACATTCATCCGTTTCTGCAGGCACAGAATCTGGATTACCGAATATTTGTCATCGAGCAGAGCCCAATGCGCGAGTTTAATCGTGCCAAGCTCTTTAATGTTGGATATGCTGAAGCTACCAAGATCAACGACTTCCATTGCTTCATTTTCCAAGATATAGATCTGATACCACAGAATCCTGACAATATCTACGCGTGTACCAAAATGCCCAGGCATATGAGCTCCAGTGTGAACACATTCCGGTATAATCTACCTTATATCGGACTGTTTGGAGGCGCAATAGCATTGACGAGGAAACAGTTCGAAAGGGTAAACGGATTCTCCAACGTTTTCTATGGTTGGGGTGGAGAAGATGATGACTTTTACAGTCGTTTACAGTCTAGAGGTTTTCAGGTTTGCATGATATGAATCAATGTATAACGTAATTATTTATTTAAAGTTTATTTATTTAAAGTTACTTAAATTAGCTTTGTTCCATAGATTACACGTTTTGGACCAGACGTGGCACAATATTATATGCTGACGCATAAGAAAGAACCTCCTAGCACTACGAGATTCGCAAATCTGGAGAGTGGTGCACGAAGATACGATACTGACGGACTCAGCAATCTCGAATACAGAGTATTAAATCATCAATTGCGGCCATTATACTCTTGGATTTTAGCTGATGTCTAATTTTTTTTATTCAATATCGCACACACACATATATATCTTTTTTAAATTGGCTATGGTCATATAAGTTAATCTAGCACATTACATTTTCTAGAAGTCTGAAAAATTTCATCTTACACAAGATCTTAAACTTAAACTAAAAAAATCAACGAATAAATATAATTGTTTTGGCATGCTGTGATAAAGCACTATGATTAAATCCCGCAAGGGTATTTTTTTAACAATTGATATTTCCATTTCTGTGTGTATTAAGATTTGAATAATTAAGCTTCTGACAAATACTTAGCTTAGTATATGAACTTGCAGTGTTTTCTCAATAGCATTAATAGTAGTAATGAAATGTCAGTAATAATAATGGGTTAACAAGTTGTACAAAGATATAGTTATGTTAGTGATAAGAGTTAAAGACTGTAATCATCAGATTATTTTTTATTTCAGCTCATAAAAAAAGAAAGAAAGCAGTGCCATTTAAAGACATGATATTTAAATATATTGTCATCATATCATTACATCATATTAATTTTATATATTTGTGATATTTACAATATAAAAGAATTGCAGCTACTTAATGGTACAAATCTACTTTACGTACATAGAAAGTATATTGCTATAATCTTTGGTCAATGATACTTACCTCATATTCAAAGAGAGTCTGGTCCTTTTATGTTATAAGTTAATAGAGCGTTCGTCGTACTAATTGTTCCTAAGTATTTTAGATATGAACTGTTTTTGTTATAAAATAAGGATTTCATATAACATCAATATTTAAACGTAATTGAATCACAAAGATTCTTTGACATTGCTCAGTTTATCAATGTTTAATACTATCTTATTACACATATTTGGTTTCTTTTAAATTGTGAATAAACAAAATATACAGGATTATTTAATATCTTGTTTTATTTGTGATTATATATAAATGAAAAATGATAATGACAGAACAATACTAATAATTTAAGTGTATTGTTATAATGATGAAATATTGTAAAACAATAAAATATTGCTTATTAATTGACAAGCGAACATGATAATGGAAAGTGTTGGATTAGAAATAAGTAAAATTATATATTACTTTTTAAATATTTAAATATTTAAAATAATGCTTATTATTTGAAAAATATATTTGAAACAATGTAATACAGAATTTTTGCTATGCTTAAAATATAAAAGAAACAAAATTTATAACGTTTTAACATTCCAATATTTAACTTTTTTAATTTTGGAAATATATAAATGTATTTCTCTTTATATGCATTCTCATATCTAAAATTTGTAACAATCTTAAAGAATTTTCGATAGAGATTGTTTTTGATAATTATAAGTAAAATAAATTACATATATGTATGCAAAAATCACACAACGCATATCTATATTTTTTATTTCTAGAAATTTGAAGGATCGAGTTACTTTTTGGTAAACTTCGATTTTATAATTGAATATTTTTTTATTGCCAATATATTATTTGTTTAAAAAATCGTTTTAAAAGAAAAACGAATTTTAGATTCTAGTCAGATAAGTCAATTTGAAAAATTTAATCTGATAAAAAAAGAAATTACGTTTTCGATGTATAAGCAATGGTGCCGGAGTGATATTAATATTTTTGATTTATTATTTAATATATACATAAATCTTGCATGATGGTTTTAGAAAGATAAGAGTAAGAATGATGTTAGAAATGTGTATAGTGATAAATATAATGTATTACCTCCAAAAAAATATGACGGAAAAAGTAATAAAAGGAAAATAAATGTATATACGTATACGGAAATAAATGTGTATTTTTTTATATCCAATTTGATTAGCTTAGATTAGATTAGATTAAATGAATGCGAAACTCACTAGAGATTTTGTTGTAATATAATAAATATAAGATGCGTCACACATAGTACATATAAAGTTAAATTCAAACATATCAAATTATATGAAAAAATAAATCATATTTTTTCTTAACAGAGCATCATGAAATTGATCCACTAATGATGATACTTTTTGTAGAACAAGATGCAGTATATATTAAAACAATACGACGATTGATTGTATAATATTTGTAGTAAGGTGTTTATTTTTAGTACAATTTTATATAACTTGTTAAGCCACCAAATATTTCATGATCCAAATAATTCAATATGTTCAATGTGTAATGCAAAAAAAGATTTTTTAACAAGTTCATTTGTGACATCCATTTTTTTTTTATCACCATTCAATTCTATATAATTTATTTATGGACAAATATTATTGCATTGCACAATGATACAATAAATGTTCATGTTTCAATCGGGTAATTCTGTGCAGAAAAAACATCTTTGAAAGAATTAAAAATATAATCCAAAATATTTTCGAGTAACACTGATCTTATATAAATAAAATGGCGTGAATAGATGTATATTTTGACAGCATATTGTGGTATATCATATATTATGAAAAAAAAAAAAAAGAAATTATATGTCGATTATTTCAAAACAGACGAGGACTTTGCACAAAGATGTATAAAATGCGTATTGCATAGCGTGTGCAAGTGTCCCAAAAAAATTGGCTATCACTGTGCAGTAAATTGCTATTACATTATTCGAATACCAATACGAGCGTGTAATTATGCTTCTATGGAAAATGGAGTACAAGAACTTATATGTATATATAAAATCTATTTTAATGTATCCTACGTATTATGTGTCGGATAATTCTTGATATCGTGCGTACATCATTTTTTTTACGCAATCTTTATAGGTGTCGCCCGGTAACGCGCTATATGACGAGGTTTTCGCTCCCAAACCAGCTGTAGGGACACGTCTTTCGGCTTCGATAATACTCGTTCTACCTTGATTAGATTTTCCTAAACCCATTCCTTCGCTCCAGCCCATTTTTTGCAATAGTTTATTGCCAACGTTATCAGAACCGATACCAGCTCGTGTAGGCTCCTCATAAGATACTGACATCTCTTCCACTCTAGTCTTTAAATATTTCTCTTTCAGTTTGTTAGGTTGCGGTGGTTCAGGTTCACCGTATTTGGCTCTTCTTTCCTTAGCGCGGTCTCTGTATTTATTATTTCTCTGCTGCGGATCATTGGGATCCAGACCGCGTACTTGATACCAATTTTCCAGATTTTGTTTATGTAGATCAGATAATTGTTGATGACGAAGTAATGCCTCCTTGCTTGGAAACTGTCGTTTGCAGAGTAAGCACGCCAACTTACTCCAATCCGTGTGTTGTTTCTCTTCTTGTTGTACGTCCTCTATTTCCTCCTCTGTATCGCTACCGCCACCATAAGCAGCCACCAATCCATTACCGCTCTGATCCTCATCCTCGTGATAAGGATTCGCAATAGTTTTCTTTTCTAAGATAGCGTATCCCGCGTCTGCCGCGCCACTTCCGATACCTTGATTGCCATCTGCACCAGCAAACTCAGAATTCCAATTACTTTTGGCATTCTCCTTCTTTTGATTCAACGTTTTTGCCCAACGTTCCATGTCTTTCGCTATTTTCTTCGCTACTTTTACTTTATCCTGCTTGCTGTCTTTCTTTTTACTTTCGTCCTCTTTCGATGCTTCCTGAGTTGTATTAGCGGTCGACAAAGTCGTAGGTTGATTGCTAATCGTACTTGCGGAATCTGTACTACTTGCCGTCGCTGTTATCGTGCTTGTAGCTCCTTGCGCCGTACTCGCAGTAGTCTGTGAATAAAAAATATGAAAATATTTTTTCTGTTCGTATTTTTAGATCTCATTGCTGTAATCCTTTCACAAACTTCAATCTTAATTACCTTAGCTGGTTGATAAGAGAATGATTCGGCGTCCCAATAAAGAAACTGTTGCGTATGACTATTATAATAATATTGCGAATTTGGGTCATAATAGAGTCCCGTACTGGGATCATAATAGTAGCCAGATGATTCGTCGTAATGATAAGTACTGACATCCGGTACAGCTGAAATAATAATTATAGGATAGTTATAAAAATTCGAATTGTTTAAAATAAATATATAAACGATATGTGAAATAAATATAAAAACTCACAGTATACTTTCCCATCACTAGAATGTGCAGGAACCCTTCCACTTGCTAATGCTGTACTGGAAGGTGCTGTAGGCGTTGGTCGTCCCTTCACGTCGTCGGTCTCACTTCCTAGTTTTCTGGACGCCTGTAATTGTTGTATAGCGGATTGCGCTACCGCTGCGGCTGCATTTACTCGATCTGTCTGATTCAGCGATGGCAATGTAATCGCCGAGCCTTGCATTATCTGATTTTGATAATATTGCGTGTAATACTGAAGATAATGAGCCTTTTGCGCAGGCGTTTTGGCATATAAGTTGGCACTATATTCAGCCAATTGAGCGACGTCGTCTAAGGTGTACCTCTGTGGCTGAGTGTCGTTCGATTTCCACGCGTTTGTATTATTAATTTGATGAAGTTTACAATATGTTATTTCCACCTTTCTGCCATCGACCACCAGTCCTTGTTTTGTGAGCGCGGTATGCAAGTACATGGCGTCCACTACATTGCCCATTTCCAAGTAACACACTCCCCTGGATGTATTCGTGAGAGAATCACGACCGATGCGAATACTACGTATCGGCATTGACGACAGATTTTTCATTGCTTGCAGAACCGAGTCCTCGGTCGTTAATACATCTAATCCCCGTAGAAGCACGGTATTCGTGGGATGTGGGCTGATCTCATCGCTACCTTCTCCGCCTTCCTCGCTCTCCGCTCGCGAGGCGGAACACTTGAAGCAAGTCTCGCGCCGTTTAAAATTATGCGCACCACACTGTAAAAACAAACATAAAAGTAATAAATGACTCGTGATATATCATGATACGTAGGAACAAACGATACAAACCTTAACACAATGCCAATCTTGTGTATTTTTTGCCGGCGGTTTATCCACATGACACTCCTTTGGTATACTGTACTGCATTAATGCGCGGTATTGGTCCTGCAGCATCAGCACTCCCTGAAACAGAGAATTTCAGTGTTATCCCGTCCAACGTCTTCCTAAGGCCTCTTGTTTTTCCCGTAAACTTCCTTCTTGGTTGACGAAATTATAGTTTTCTACTTCATAGCTTTCTGTCTCGAACGAATAGCGAACAAAACCTCATGAGCTTATTATAATGTGGGCCATTCCACACCGTTTGCAAACCGCGATGCGTCTATGCGCGACTTTACGTGGATAATCGTAATTTGAATTTCCGTAAAAAAGTGCAGGCAAGCAACGCGAGAATTGCTTGCGTGTATAAAATTTTTATGTGAATAAAAAGTTCTTTCGTGCACAATTTCCATGGAGGTTTGAAACATCATAAATAATCGCATCAACTAAGCGAAATACAGAAGCAAAGATATAAGTAGTATAATAAAAAAGCGAATAACGCGAACAGCAAAAATCGTAGCTCGGACTGTCATGCTAAATACAAAATACACAACAATAATAATAATAATAATAATAATAATAATAATAATAATAATAATAAAATAATCATAAGACGACTGGAATGACCCTTCTCCGATCTTCATTGTTAATTCACGAATTTTTTGTGACAGAAGAGAAGTAAAAGCACGCGACGCGACGGGATCTCGGTCAATCGTAAACTTAATCCGATATATTGCGCGAATATTATGAGCGAGTTAAGAAAAATCTGCAAAATATGTGGGGATTCCTAGATAAATAATTAGATACGGTAGATTTAAATAGTTTTTTATAGGTGCACAGCCGTGGCCACGGGGAGGGCCAGAGGGCTGCGTTACCGTGCCTTGCCGCCACGGGGCAGTCGGTGGCACGCGTGCAACAATGCATCGGTTGGGTATCTGGACCGAACTTCTTTCTACCTGTTTCATCTCCATCCATCGTGCGGCCTCCTGAGTCGCGTTAAACTCGACGAATGCAAAACCTCGCGAAGCACCTATACAGAGCAAATACACACATATCCAGAGTTAATCCACGTTTTTGCCTGGGTTTCTCTACTCTGAGAGAGGGCAGGCAATCAGCACCGACCATTGACAGACTGAGAGTTTCAAACGAAGTGTCTCTTCGCTTCGTCGCTTGCTTTCATTTTCCATTTACCTAAATTTCGTAGAATTCCGTGCGAGAGACCGTAGTTCACCGATATACACGTGAACGAAACAGTATACAATTTAAAGTTACGGAAAATTTATTTTTCTTTTTTCAAACGCCAAGCCTAACCGAGATAAAAATTGCATAGCTTTCTTTTATGTCTCTTTCTTTTTTAATCACGTAAACGGATGACGTAAGAACTTTTGCGAATAACAATTCTGAACGTATATTAATCGTTTGTATACCGTAATTTAATAGTAATTCAACTTAAAGATTAATAAGACATTGTTTTAATAAAAATACAATATTATTTCATTTTTGCTTAAAATATGAAGCTTTAAGACACTACGGATGAATTCAAAATTAACTATTAATGAATAAAAATTGATACTTTGTCGATATAACATTTATCTTTCAACTTTTTGTGAAACTTTATATTATAAGAAAAATAAAATATTTGTATTATTATTAAAATAATGTCTTTAAATGTAACAAGACTATCCTAACCGACAAATTGTTATAAATTCTCATAAATTATATTATTCTGCCATTAAAATGTAATATAAAAATATGAATAATTTTTCAAATTGTATTACTAAATAAATTCAATGAACTTTCATTGAGTTGTTTTTTTGTATAATTTTGATACATTTTTTGTATAATTTTCTAGTTTTTAATATTTTTTTCTAACTTCCTAATAGTTTTTCCTTTTTCAAAATTCCTCTCTTTTCTATTTTTTTATACTTACCTTTTACCGACAACATATAATTAATAGATAGCAAAAGCAATATTTTGGAAAATATATATAATTGATATTAAATATAAAAATTTTTGAAACTCTAAATGTAGCAATTTGTAAAAAAATATTAATAAATTTCATATCCAATACCAATATTTTGGTCCATTTATGCGATTTGGTAAATGATAATAATTGTACGAGCCTAACGATACGTAACAATATTACAAGTTCAATTAATATGCATATCTCATAAGGATATTAAGATTTTTAGTACAGTCTAATAGTTACCTGTATCTTTTTTTCGAATCAGCCTGATGTCCTTAGGCATGAGACCACAGTTGAGGATATCTTGCCGCACCTGTGATATACATATCATAATAATAACAGTGATGCCATGCTTGATAACACTGGCTCACGAATGGCCACTATATTAGGCCACAAAGTTGACAACATACGTCATTTTCAGTAATATGCTGAGCAAGCCCACGTATCATTATGGTGTTGTTAGGCGATTGTGATTTGTAGTGGATCCCTTCCATGGACGAATTATAGGTACGACCATGGTCGTGTTCAAAGTCCAAACTCTCTCGACTATGATCGTCGTCGCGATCACGATCCCGATCTTCTCGTTTTCCCCTACGGTCTCTATCCCTATCTCGATCCCTATCACGTCTAGAACGGTCCCTATCTCTATCCCTGTCTCTATCTCTATCCCTATCTCTTTCTACAGAATCTCTATCTCTCTGTCTCCCATAACGATCTTCGCGATCTCTGTAGTTGCGATCACGATCGTCTCTGCTACGGTCCCTCCTATCCCTCGAACGATCCCTTTCGCGATCTCTGTCTCTTCCACGATGATTTCTGTAATCTGGACTATGGTGATCCCTATCACGATGATCAACGTCACGATGTTCTGAATATTCTGGTGATCTGTTGTTTCCGTAATCACTGCGATAATCATAATCAGAATTATGACTTCTTCTTTCTGGCCCATAGCCAGGCTCCCAAGGGTCAATATTATTGCTGTACATACTGTTCGCACATTTATTCAACTCCTGAAAAAAAAAAAGAAAAGAATTATCATTTCTTCATTTTTTAACAATATAAAAAATTCTAATGCTGTACATATAAAAATAAAGTAATAGAAAGTAATACTCAATAGTTTTGCATTTAATTGACTGAATTTCAATTTCAATTCTATTATTTCTCTTTTGTATATACATATGTATATTTTGTACTAGAATATAATTATTAGTATAATTATTAGTATTTTTTATTAGATATAAAAAAATAAATCATAGTTTTACAATATGCACTATTCAAATTCTTTGATACTCTCATACTTTTTTATACACATGTGTTAATATGTGTTATATTCGAGATATTTTATTCTTTCAAAATTAAATTTTAATTGCATATCCTGTATAACTAATTTGGAAAGTGATAAAAATATACTTCAGTGTTCAGACTAATTGAAAATACAGCAATGACACAGCAATGAAGACATATCCTAATTAAATGCATACATTAATTCTCAAATAACAAAGTAAAAATTGTTACAATACATCAAGATACCAGATAGAATGCAATCAAGACTTTTAATCACTTTTTTCAAAAGTTTCGAAAACAAATTTAAACTCTTTGTTTGAAAATCACGGTCGCTTAAAAGAAAAAGAAAAAAAAAAGAAAAAAAAAAGAAAGAAAATAGGGATCGATTCTATGCAGCGACTTATAGCATCATGTTGCAACGCGTTTCACACCCAAAGCAACATTCTAGAACAAGATGCAACGCACGACGAAATTATACGCACGTCGGATTATTGCGTATCGTAAATGCGGACGATACGTTCGTTGCGTCTCGAACAGAAACACGCGGCTCGAATGATCGAATATATAAGTCAAACGACGCGAATCTCCTGTCGTGAGCGCGCAAACATCCCGTGGTGTTGAATAAATCTTACCTGCTGCAACTGATCCCTCGCTTATGTGCGATGCGCCGAATACCGAATCGATAATAGCGAGTAACGCCTCGTTTCGCCCGTCGTATTCGTTATTTTTCCAGGAACGTATAATGAAACTGACGAAAAGCTAAGCGTTGTGTGCGATGCGCACACAATGGCGTTTACCGAGCTCCTCGTTCGATCCGCAAAATATGGCGACTCCGTCAAGACGAACCGAAGCTTATTACGTGTACCCACAGAACATATACTAGAAACACATTACACCGAGGCTGCGTTCCGATATTCACTGCAAGTACTGAAAATCTATAATATACGTGACCTGAACTATATATTTTCAGTACTTGCAGTGAATATTGGAACGCAGCCCGAACAAGTTCGCCCGCCATCAGCCATGGAAACACGCTATACTGTCCAAAGCTGCGTTCCGATATTCACTGCCACTACTGAAAATATATAGTTCATGTCACGTATATTATAGATTTTCAGTACTGGCAGTGAAAATCGGAACGCAGTCCGAGTGTTGCACTAGGTGCTTTCCATTTAATGACACAAGTCGACACAAATATCATTTTGTCCTTGTTAATCATTGAAAACCAAGAAAGATAGAATGATACTTGTGTCGACTTGTGTCACTAAATAATAAGCATCCACTAGTGGGCGATACCAACGCCATCTCGTAGCATATGTCGATCTTTCGCTGCTTCTCTATCATGCTTCACCGTTTGTCAGCTTCACTCAATAAATCGTAAAAATGGCTACCCGTCTGCTAAAAATTAACAGCGCATTGCGCACATATTCGAATAAGACCAGCCTTGTAAAGGTAAAATCGATTACATTTCACGATGCGTAGCCATCATATTACAATAGCGGTTTTAGTTTCATATTCGATACATTTTGTTCAACTTGGGATGAGGCTTGCCACTGTTGTGGTTTCCTTACGTAATAAGAAAAAAATAATAATTTTACAGTTTATAATTTGCAAAGATATAAACGATTATCTAAATGATTTAAGTTATTTTGTTATGAGATTCAATAAAGTGAAAATATTTTATATGTATTACAAAAAATTTCTAACCTTTTCATATGGGTTTTATGTTGATTATTTTATTTCTTTTTCAACAGATGTATTTTAATATATTTCTTATGAAAAGGAAAAGTTATTAGTATCTATTAATGTATACATACTTTATTATTAATTATCCAGATACTAATAGATATTTATGTAATAAGTAATAAAAATTTAATATCTTTTTATTATAATACAAAATATATATATTCATTAAAAATTTAGATATATTTAAGAAATTTAAAGTTGTATTATTTAATAAGAGATTTATAATCATATAACAAATCAAATGCAAATAAATTATGTATTTTTAATTAAAAATATATATTACTCAGGTTTATAATGCTATTTCTAGGTATCAAAGCAATGGCAATCTACTGTTGCTTCTTTAAAAGAAATACTTATCAATCAACCAGCTACAAGAGTTACAACTCTAGATAGTGAAATGCGAGTTGCTAGTGAAGATAGTGGAGCTCCCACAGCTACCGTTGGTCTGTGGATAGATTCTGGTAGTAGATATGAAACAGATGAGAATAATGGTGTTGCTCATTTCATGGAACATATGGCTTTTAAGGTAAATTAAATAATAGTCAATAAAAACTGATAATTATATAGTTTCTAGAATTCTATGAAATGATTTATTTAAAATCCATATGTAGCAATTCAATTTTGAAATAATAGAATATCTATAAACTATATGATAATATAGTATATTTTAGCTTTTATTATAATTAAATCATTATGTTTTTATTGGTAGTAGACAATCTTTGTTATTACAGGGAACGGCTAAACGATCCCAAACCGATTTGGAATTAGAAATAGAAAATATGGGGGCTCATTTGAATGCTTACACAAGTCGAGAGCAAACAGTATTTTATGCAAAATGCCTGTCGCAAGATGTACCAAAAGCTATTGAAATTCTCAGTGATATTATAAAAAATTCTAAGCTGGGTGAAAATGAAATCGAAAGAGAACGTGGCGTTATTTTGCGTGAGATGCAAGAGGTTGAAACAAACTTGCAGGAAGTTGTATTTGATCACTTACATGCTGCTGCTTATCAAGGTACATCTTTAGGACGAACGATATTGGGACCTACAAAAAATATCAAAAGTATTTCTCGAGATGATCTTATTAAGTATGTAAAAACTAATTATGGGCCACCTAGGTAAGATTTTTGTTGAGTTGATTATTAATTTACAATCAGAATTAACTATTAATCTAAATATTTAATTGTTAATTTTTTTATCTTAGATTTGTACTAGCTGGTGCTGGTGGTGTAAATCACAATCAATTAATCGAACTCGCTGATAAACATTTTGGCCAAATGAGAGGACCAGAATATGATGTGATTCCGGATTTTATTAAATCCTGTCGATATACCGGCTCTGAAATAAGAGTTCGTGACGATTCTATCCCTCTTGCTCACATTGCGATTGCTGTTGAAGGTATTTAGAATTTAATATTCTATATTAATAGAATTATATTTTATAAAATAATGTTTTCAAGGTGCTGGATGGGCTGAAGCGGATAACATTCCTCTTATGGTCGCAAATACTCTCATAGGAGGATGGGATCGTAGTCAAGGAGGCGGTGTAAATAACGCAAGCAATTTAGCTAAAGCTTGTGCAGAACAAGGTTTATGCCATAGCTACCAAAGTTTCAACACATGTTACAAAGTATGTCATAAAGTATATTAAATAAATATTTCTGATTTACATATAAAATAACTAATGTATCAACCAATGATTCATAATTTTGCAGGATACAGGACTTTGGGGTATATATTTCGTTTGTGATCCTATGCAGTGTGAGGATATGACAGCATGCGTTCAAAACGAGTGGATGAAATTGTGTACATCGGTTACAGAAAAAGATGTAGCACGTGCAAAGAATATTCTTAAAACCAATATGTTCTTACAGTTGGACGGAACTACTGCCGTTTGTGAAGATATTGGCCGACAAATGTTGTGTTATAATCGTCGAATTCCACTTCATGAACTCGAGATGAGGATAGATGTATGTAACTTTTTTATTGTATGGAACATTATTGGATAACGAAATCTGTATTTTGAGGAATGTTTTCCTAATTCAAATATCTATTTTGTATATATATATATATATATATATATATATATATATATATATATATAAGATATATCAAAGCAAATATTCAATATATAGGATATTAGATAGAATTTGTTGTAACAAAATTTTATTTTTTTAAGAAAATATTTTAAAGATATCTATTAATATGTACGTAGATATGTGTGCTTACATATATTTATCTTCCAGAGCATAACCGCTGAAACTATTCAAAATGTTGGCATGAAATACATTTTCGATCACTGTCCAGTAATTGCAGCAGTTGGTCCTGTTGAGAATTTACCAGACTACAATAATATTCGTGGATCTATGTACTGGCTTAGAGTGTAACTGTTTTCAAGCATCAATTATTAATAAATGTTAGCATATCAATTATCAGAAAATATTAGAAATAAAACTATGATATGCATATGTTGCTTGCTTGACGTCCAATATTTACCGATACAAATTTCTAACAATATGTGAATATTGTATCTTTCCCCATATGAGATTGTAGTTTTATTTTGCCATTTATTTATAAAGTTAATGTTCATCGATGTATATTGGAGGCAAAAATAAATACAGTCAAACATATGTTTTGGGTAGTGCCAATATTTTATACCATTTATTAAAAAATAAATATTAAATATAAACTTGTAAAATTGTCTTTAAGTTTAATCAATCTTGTTAAAATATATTTTTTCTTATTTTATATTTCTCTTATACTTATTTTTTATATATAATCAAGATATTAATGATTTATTTGTATTAAAAATCCATAAGAAATATTACAAACAAATATAAATATCACAAAATATATAATTATAACATATGATTAGTAACAAGGTAAAAAAAAATTTCTACATAAAAGTTTTGATTTAAACTAATAAAATAACGTGTAAGTAATAGATAATATAAGTAATAGATAATAGATAATAAATAGATAATATATTTTTATTTACATAGTACACATACAATTTTTGTTATAAATTATTTAATAGTAAATACAAAGGAAATCCAATCGATATTTGTACTTTTCTGAACTATAGATATGGGTTTAAAGACTGAAGAATATATCATAATGTATGTATGAATATAATACTATGATAATTTTAAGTATATTGTTTTAAAATATATTTAAAATAAACTGTAAACCTCAAATATAAAATTCCAATAAAATAGTTCAATATATTTTGTAATCAGAATAATTGATCATTAATTGCTGAATATTATTTATTTATTTAGTAAATGTTAAAGATAGAAGATTCAATATTATTATAATTCAATATTATTAATATAAATTTCTATTAATGCCTATTCATTTTAATCTTGATTGATTTTTTCTTTTTTGCTTATCTTTAAAAAGAAAAAAATAAATTAAACCGAAATTAAAATATGTTGATAAAAATTAATATAAAAAGTTATATAAATATGATGTGAAATTTAAAATATTACACGTCAATATTTGAGACTTAAATTATAAAATTGTATATAATATTAATACATGATATAAGAAATTACTTATAATTTATTACTAACACGATCTTTGGTATAAATGAGTATAAATCTAAATATGACTTTTCCTCTTATATGTAACTGTATAAATTTAAAAAAATACAAAAATTATATCTTTTATTAATTTTATATTAAAGTTTTGACACTTTTGTCTTAAACAATAATGAGAAAATTTGTTATATAAATAGGCTTATAAAACAAACAATGTTGGAGTTAAAATGTATAGAGTATAAAATGTATAATTTTTTTTAGTGTAGAAAAAAAACATTTCCTATATAGAAAAAATTTTGGAGTAATAATTGTTTATCTTATATTTTTGAAATATCTTTTCATAAAATATTTCATTAGCAGAGTAGCAGAGTACATGAGAGATAGCTTTCGTAATTCTATATTTTAAATCTATGCACAATGTGCATAGATTTAAATAAGTTTTACATTCCATAGTGAATAAATATTTATATTTTTAACTTAATTGCATTGAAGAAAATATAATAAAAAATAAGAAGATTGCATAATTAATTTTTAGAGAGTTAAATAATGTCACATTTTTTATAATAATTATTTACATAATTATTTTATGTAAGATAGATTAAAATTAGAAAGTTAAAAAAAATAAAACATATAAGATTTAACAAAATCTTCCAAAATTAAATATTTAAAATCATAATAAAAAGTTTTGAGATTAAATTTTAATATTGCAATAATTTTAATAGAATATATAAATAATAGTATCAAATATATTAATTTTGAAATTAATATTTGAAATTAATAGTAATTTTATATATAATAATAGCTTAATAAATATTGCACCTATGACTATGTCATAACTTTTATAATATAAATATCGCAGAATACAAATTTTATAAAAGTAAAATACATCATAATGATATCATGATTATTATGTTTTTCCTGTTTGAAGTTAAATAAGTATTTATAAAACTATTTAAAAATATTTATAGCGATTAAGATAAATTATTTATATCTTATCATTTTCTAAAATATTAATGATAATTGTTAATAATGCAGTAAATTATCCTAAAAGTGATATACTAGTATTAGTAAAATGTCGAATTATGTTCTATTCTTTCATATGAAATGAATCTATGCTTTTTCTTTCGCTGTCTCGCTAGAGATTTTATTTTATTAAAAATGGCAATTGTTAGTTTTGTCAAATGTGACTGTAAAATGACTATCTACCTTGATTGCTTGATGGGGCTGTGCTTTGAGTGGGGGAAGCACTGTCTTTACAGACTTTGGCAGTCATTTCGGCTAATGGTTCTAATTCTTTAGGATTAATTAAATCAAATTCTGTTACAAAATAATAGAAATGCTTGTAACATGTGTTAACATGTGCTTCCTAAAATGGCAATGTATTCAATTATAAATAATATCTATAATAAAATATTAAAAAAATAATTCAGTCAATATACTTACTGCTCCTATTGCTACAATGCGATCAAAATGATGGATATACACATGAACAAAAACTCTAAAAAGGCGTGTCAAGATTTTTCTACATAGTGGTACAAATGTTTTGGGAAATGGCACATCTGTAATGAAATTCTTTGTATTTCCTGATACAAAACAAGATTATTTCCTATTATTATAAAACAGATATAAAACCTGTTGATACTGGGAAAACTGCTTCGTTATTTATTTGAGCTTCAATCCAATCCATAAGAAGGGTAACATATTGCGGCGCTGGTAACGCTGTTGGCTTTTTATATTTTTCACCATCTGCCCATAAGTATTCAAAACGCGCTCCACCGCTCATCGTTGGACAAGATGCTGAGTCACAGTATTCAGATACAGTACCATATATAAGATTTATTCTATTAAAAAAGTCTACAACTAAAATAGAAGAAAGAAAAATACATAATTACAATATTCTTTCTTTTTTCTCTTAATATAAAAAGGATGTTTTTTAAAATAAGCTTGAAATATTCACAATACTTTTCTTATGAAATACAATATGAAAGTAGCATCAAAATCAAAGTGCATAATAAAGTAATTTTGACAAAATTTTTATATAATTTTCAATCTTTATCTTTATATTAAAGAATTTATATACCATGGACGGCGATCCAATCATTTAAATCTTCTCCAGGAGGTAATTTAACAACAGATCTTAGATTAATCCCAGAATTAAGAGAAGCTTGAGCTTGCTTGTGTAAAGAATATCGTAATGTTCCATGAGCAAACTTTTTCTTCGGCCTAAATGTCTGCAATTACAAGTACACAAATATATACTTTTTCAATGATAATAAGATATAAGAATACAAATCAATTTAGGATATGCAAATATAGCTAACCAATATTATGTAAAAACAATTATAGGCTAATTAGAAAACAAAAATCGATTTTAGGTTAATGTATCATGGAATTTATGCTGCAAATTAATATCATTACCTTTCCTTTTTGGAAGAATTCTATAAATCCGCTTAATGTAGTCATCGTGCATGCGAAAATTTGCTGTTATTTATTATTATTCTTAATTTGTATGTACTTCCATAAGAAACGTGAGGATGAAACCGGTCGACACACCTGGCGCTGTCTACATACGACTCCGAATTTTCATGTTATACTGTGACATTCCTGATGAAAACAAATCCGGGTAAATATATGTAACGCTTTCTTCTCTGATATTCCTGTAATTCTATTAATTTATGTATTTTCATGTGTAAAATATATTCTGAGAAGAAAAATCATCACTCAAGTCCCGTTTTCTTTTTTTTTTTTTAATTTCAACATTTTTTGATATTTGAACTTTAATCCAAATAAATAAAATGAAAAAAATATAAATTTTTAATTACAAATTATTTTCTGTTATAATTTAAATTTTATAAGAGAACAATTTGTGTTTTTAATTCATTAAATGTGCACCCATAATTATCATTTTCTAATTTACCAACGTTAAAAAATTTTGAAAATAAAAATTAGGAGCAATGATTTTTCTTCTTAGAATATATACTACTATATTCTATATGAAAATACACAAATTTATAAGAAATTATAAGAAAATCAGAGAAAAGAGCGTTATAGTGCATATTTATCCAAATCCGGAATATTGAATAAGAAATAATTAAACAACATTAAATCATTAATATAAACATAAAACATTAATATAAAACATTAAGTCAATAAAATAATTAAATTTTACATCAATTATCATTTTACATCAATTATAGCCGAAGAATATTCCAAGATGACCACTGGAAACTTAAACATTAAGAAATTTTTCTTTAAATTAATCTTGAAACTTGCTTTAAGAAATATTTAAAACTTTCAAACTTGCTTAAACTTGCTGTAACTTGCTTCAGTCTCCAGCGATAATTTTCAAAATCTGATATTTATTCCCGTTATTCTTAACATTTCCTCCATTCCTGCACAGAGTCTAGCAGAAAGACATGATATTTAATAGGCATTAAAACGCGTTTGTATTCGAAATAGCGAGACAATGGCGCGCAACCTTGGTACTTTGTTTACAGTTGACGGGCATTGTGTATGCGCGCGCGACGCGCTATCATTCAGCCGCCAACTCTTGTATGAGTAGGAAGTGTCACATATCGCTCCGCGTATCTCCGCGTTTCCTTTTCGAAACGAAGTCGCGACGAGTTCTAGATATACAGAATACACGTTGACGCATCTTACGACGCATGTAAATAAACGTTGATAGCTCGCGTTATTATGAATTTATCGGATTCATACATATATTAAAAGACGACTTGTTTTATTGAATATTTCGGATAACGGAACTCGTGTTCATTGATCGGGGCTTATTTATTTATTTATTTTTTTTTTTTTTTTTTGTTGAAATGTTATAATAATTCATAACTTTTTGTAAACGATAATTCTTCCAATGTATTGCCTTGACGTGACGGATCAAAGGACTTTCTTTAATAATTTAATAGTCTAATCTGATTATTTTTAACGTTGAGCATTTTGAAATTTTCATGAATTTAAATATAATTTTATTAATACATGTAGCGATAGTTAGTTTGTAATAGTTACTCATTATTTTATTATTTATTTATACATAATTTATGTGCTTCGTGGCTTTCAGTTACATTCCTCTCGTGTATTTATTATTTACTTTTATGTACATATTATATAAGTATTTAATATATAGTTAAACTTTTAATTTATAACTTATAAATTTTTATTTAAAAAATGTTTAAACAAAAAACAAACTGTTATTTCTTAATTCAAAACAAATTAAACATAAAAATTCTACTTAAATTACAACTAAATTAAGTTAAATTATTTAATTAGACTAAATAAAGTTTAAATTGAAGAAAACAAAACTAAATTAAATATATATGTAAAAAATAAATATATATGTAAAAAATTTAAATAACCACTAACTCTTTCTATTTCTCTTTTTTCACTTCTCTATTGCTTTTTTCCTATTTTTCTAATTAACTTTCTTTTTAATTTTTCCATTACTTCAACTTTCTCTATTTCTTTTCTTGTAAATTCTTTTACTGTAACAATCATTTATTGTTACAAATACAAAATATATATATATATATATATATATATATATATATATATATATCAAATAAATTGCAACAAATCTATTAAGAATACGTTCGCTTTGGATCTTACGCGCTGTAAGCATCATTCTATCTTCATTATTCATTATACGCCAAAAGAAGATAGAACAATACTTGCAGCGCGTGAGCGTGCAAACAAACATACCTTAAATGAAACAATACGATATAGAGATTTAGAGGATATTTAAAATATAATATATTATATTATTTAATGTTTCGTTATCGAAAGATGCTTTCACATTTTGTGGAAGTTAAATTTGGTTTGTAATATTATTTAATATTTCGTCGTAATCGGACTATTATTGGTTGTAGCCTTGAGTTGTGTTTACCGCGGTTGGTACGTCACGTGTTTATAAACGCGAATAGCGTGTCACGTGTTTACGAGTGTGCCACGCGTCGTCATTCATTCAACGACGCTCGTAGGGATAGCAAGACACGCTGCTCCGCATTTCTTCGCATTTCTTTGAATAGCGAATGATATCAAACGTTGCTCTATCTTATGAATGCGATAGTAAATACTTATTAACCAGCGTGATTAACGATTTATAAGTATATCGAAATAACAATTCTTTAGTGAAATATATACATATTTAAAGTGATTTTTTTGGAAATCCATAACTTTTTGTAAATATTAATCCTCCAACCCTGGGTACGGCCTTGACATGGCGGAAGGGTATTCCGAGGGGTTCTGTACCCCAAAGACGAAGAAACAAACTGTACACTATTACACTATTACTAATAACATTAGTATTCATGTTAAATAATAAGAGTTATGTATCTCGAAAGGTTTTTAATAATGATCTAATCCAAATATTTTGAATATTATAACGTTGAGCATTTTAAAATTTCTACGGATTTAAATATAATTTGCATATTATTTTGTAATACATATAGTGATAGTTTATCGTAACAGATAAAATACATAACATATTTATCTAAATAAAACAAATTAACAAATAACACTAAATGGTAATGAGTCTATAAGGATGCGTTTGCTTTGGACACTCACGCGCTATAAGCACCATTCTATCTTTATTATTCATTATACGCTAAAGATAGATAATTAATACCTACAGTGCGTAAGCGCCCAAAACAAATATATCTTAAATGAAATAGTAAATGTATGATATAGAATATTTAAAAGTATTATATATTTAAAATTATATTATTTAAAGTTCCGTGATCGATAGATGTAACGTGGAAAATAAATTTTGCTCGTAATTGTTGAATATTTCATTGTAGCCGGACTATTGTTGTAGCCTTGAGTTGTGTTTACGCACCACGGCTGGTACGTTGTGTTTACATGCGCGAATAGCGCGGTTCCACGTGCTACCATTCATTCATCAGCGTTCGTACAGACAAGTAGCAAAATTCGCTGCTCCGAATTTCTTCGCATTTCATTGAATGATATCAAACGTTGTTCTATCTTTTATATCTAGTACGATAATGCTTATTAGCTGATATGATTAACGATTCATAAGTTATCGAAATATCAACTCTCTAATGAAATATATATATATATTTCAAGTGACTTATTTCTTGAAAATTCATAACTTTTTCAACATTAACCCCTCCCCTGGATACGGCCTTGACGTGGCAGAGGGGACGTGGCAGTATTCCGAAGGGTTCCGTTGGTTTCCCCAACGAAATTCCCAAAGACGAAAAAGCTAACAGTACCTGTTGCACCTACTAATTACATTAATATTAACGGTAGATAATATTATGTTATTAATAATGTACTAACACAGCATAACCATGAGTCGTAAAATGGCTCTTATGTGGTAAAGTTGATTAATGCATTTTACATTAATCGTCGGTTTTGAACCGATATTACGCCGTCGATTTAATTGTGAAAGAACGAATTGCAGCCAGTTCGTCGCGTCGCGCGTTTGCTTCGGGAGTGCCGTAAGTGATCGGACTAAAAGGACTTTTCCTCGTCCTGCGAGAGCTCGTTCGATAAATATCATAGTTCATGCCGGGAGTCACGCATTGTCAAAGGGTGCAGAGAGCGTGGGATCTCATTGAGGCGTAGTCGGCTACGTCTTCACGCCACGTGCGCCGCGGCACTGGTGATGCTGTGAATGTTACACGCACTCGCTATCGCTTGATGTGTTGTGTTTCGCACAGTTGCAACCCGCATTAAACGGCTGATTGAGAACACGCTCTGTCTTCGACAAGTGGTTCGGTCCCAATCGGCAAGATTTTAATCGGCTGACTTATTTTCGTCGCCTCCCTTGATTTCTTCTTTTCGACACAGCATTGCCACGAGTCGTGAAAGGGCTCCTATGTGGCACGTGCGAGTATTTAATCGCCAACGATCTTTATTTTCCCTTCCTTACTCTTTCCCTTCCTAAACAAATCGCATTTAATTTGACTCGATCAGAGCTTAGTTCGAGCGGTTATTGCGTGTGCCGAGAGGCTGGATCCCAGTTGTCCGATTGTCTAGATTGTTAGGCATCGGCGGTGCCTTCTCTCTCGTCACATCTATCAGTCTTCTCGATAATCCGGGTGACGTTTGATATCACGTGTATGATATCCGCCCTGGTGATTCGACCTGAACCGTTGGTTATGTGATGGTTGAGTCAATTTTAGACGTGATTTCTAAGAAACAAGAGACGTCGGATTCAAGTCAATCGATTCGTCTTCTTCCGCTTCGATCCTAGCCCTTGCTTGAGGAGTTACCGTGTGTCCCGAAAAGCTCACCGACTCGGATGCTGACTGGACTGACGGAATTTGATGTTTTTACGAGCAGCAAAATTAGTCCACGCGCGATTATAATAATTCGCGAGTGTTTTTCGCGAGTGTCCTGTGCTGCGAGGACATCCGACGACCCGACACCTCGAGAGGAGGAGGAGGAGGTCTAGGAGAGGCATCGGGCATCGGCGGAGCAACCTTGCGGTAAGTATACATTTTTTTGTCAACATAAATTATTAAAATTATTTGTGTTCTCATTATTTCTTGTGTATTTCTCTTTATTTGGATCGCTAAATTTTGATAATTTGAAATTTATATAGTTTCGGAAAGAGGAACAATTTAAAATTTGATATGAAAATTTAAAATGATATGAATTTATTTCTATAAAGATTTTGTTTGAAAATTATATAATTTATTTTAATATAAATATCTTGAAAAAGAAGTAAATTCGATATATATAAACATTACTTTTTAAAATATTTGTCATTTAGAACGCTGCTATAATTTGCATCTGTTTGTTTGTTACAGAATCATCGTAGCTACGTTGCAGATAAACTCCGCTGTTGCGCATCAGGTCGGTGAGTGATAAATTTTTTTATATTGGGGTAACAAATTTGTGAAACTTATATTAGATTATTTTTATGTATTTATTATAAAAGTTTTAGTAGTTGGATATGTTGGATATGTTCTAATATAAGCATATTCTTAATCCATGAATTGTGGATGCAGCACGGGTATGCATCAGATGCAATTTTATTGGTAGTGTTAGAAATGGATAGAGTTACGCAAAAATGAATTTGTTAGCGATAGTTTACAAGGGACTTTGATTTCAAAAAAAGGCTGTAAAAGGCTGGGACAGTCGTTTTCAGATTTTTTCTTTTGTTCTAAATGAAAACGCATTTCAGCGAAATTCAGTCATTTCTTCACAACATTTCATTAATAAAAAATGAATATGTAAAACTTGCTCTTTTATTTTCTGTTACACATATTTTTTATATTTTACTGACTTATCAAATGAATGTAGCGACTTTATCTGTTAATAAAATATGTATAAAATATGTAATCTATATAACCGTGCATAGGTATTTAAAATTATTGTTCATCGAATTTCTGAATTATCTTTCATGAATAACACTTGAGAATAAGCTTGAGAATAAACTTCTGTCGATAAATTGTGTCTTGTTTTTGATAAAACATAATGGCTAACAGAAACATGAAATTCGAATAATTAGAATAATTTTTTGCTCATTGATTTTTTATTTACATTTTATTTATTCTTTAGTCACATTCGTTGTAATAAATCTACAAGTTGATGAATTATATTTTTTTTTTCAGCAAAAAATCTCGAATCAATGAAAAATAAGAACATACAATGAGAAAATGTAAAAGGATGAATATATTTTTTTTAATATTTCAGTAAAATATTGTTTATATTTTTATTGCAAGAATTATAGATAGGAATAATGTTTACCTATGTCATGCCAAATATCTCTTACTGCACATAATGAATTGTTATTACTTTGTATCATAAATTTGTCAATCGCGTTTCAAATTTGCTGTCTGTTTGTTTTTCCTAAAGTACTTAACAATTTTGTATAACATATTTCGTATAACATATTTATATAACAAATAAATAAAGCCTCTAAATATTATAACGCAAGATAAATAGAAGAGCAGGTACGGCATGTAATAATCTATCCATGATACATCGTGTCCACGATATTGTAAATGTTTTGAGTTTGGAAATTTCAACACGTGCTCCACGTGCCACACTGCCTTGTCTATAGGTTTCACCAATTCGTCCCGCACAATCGCCGACATCGTTTGTATATTGTTTAAATACCTGTAATTAAAATTTTACCATAATATCGCATATCATAGTTGTATTCTGTTTTAATCGATATTTAATCTTTCGCGATCCGTAATTCTCTTCTGCCACAAATCATAAGCAGAAAGATCTCTGATCTTTTTGGACAATATTGGACATTCCACAAAATAAAATAATTTAATATGAAAAATAATATAATTTAAAAGAAACATTTTTCGTATTACTAAAACATGTTTCGTATGACACATTAAATCTCAACTTTAAATAAATACTTGCTTTATCACTGTTTTATTGTAATTGATTATTAATATAAGCAGTCTTAATAATAATAATTTATTGCAGTAATACAACTTGTAAGCACATTCGGGCACATAATATTAGATACAGAATGCGCCTAAGAGACAAAAGGTGATTATTTCGCATTTTTAATGCATCTTATTTAAAATTATCTTATTAATTTAAATTAAGTATATTATCGAATAAATGTATTATCAAATTGCAAAATTAAGAAATTTAGGATATGTATGATTAAGTATGATCATATATTAGATTATGTGATTTAATAAGAAGAAGAGATTATGAAACACATTTGGCTTTCTATTCATATAGCTTTTCCGGAATGAAATTATAATTTAATTTAAGAATAGCGGTCGAAAGGATGAAATCAGGATTAATTTTTCGAAAGGTCATGCTGCCGGCGCAATTTCGCGCAAAAACTCACGTTTTATTTTCGACGATTTCCGTGAGCGTTTGTACGATGGAGCTTTCGGTTATGGTGTCGATGTCCAGTGTCAGTCCGATACCGGCGTCTAGGATTTTACGTGCGTTGAAATGTTGATCCCCAAAAAAGGGTATTGCGACTAACGGCACGGAATAGTGCACCGCCTCCTGCAACGACTGCAATCCACCCTGCATCACGTACGCTATCACCTTGGGATGTGCTGCATAATATAAAAGCGGCGTAAGTACATAAAGTATCGTAAGATGATGCTTTACGGATTATTTGCTTTTGAGAATTACCGGGAGATTGGCGTCGCGTGCGGACAGTGGTAAAAAAACGCGGCAAAAGAGAAACAGAACGAGAGAGAGAAAGAGAGAGAGAGAGAGAGAGAGAGGGGGGGGGAGGACAGACAGAAGAGAAAGAGCAATGAGAGATGATAGCAAAGTCCTAGCGTTAATCACGAGCAACCGAGAGATGCGCGACGCGAGATTTCATAAAAATGTCCGGATTGTCGTATTTATTTTTTCGCGTCGCTCTTTACGGCCGATTGATCGCATTCGAGTATCAACGCGCGCGGAATTTTCCGACGAAATTCTGCACGATGTGCATTTTTTACCGTCACAAATTACTACGGCGAGTGAGATTTTTTTTCATTACACGTTACGCGATGCATACCTCCCAATCGGAGCATACTTCAGCTCTTACCCAGAGAATTTGTGCGACGGTTTATAATTAGGCACGTTTCCTTCGATATCCGTACATTCCCTTAGGAAATATTTCGTATCAAAATGGAGGATCTTCTTGTGAAAGAGCAATTAAAGAATTAATAAAATCTTACTGTTTGCTTAAAATAAAATGAGGAGCGTTCTCTTATGAAAGTTACGTATTTTGTACAGGGATGTTCTTGCAGTATCACGTATAATATGAAATATTTTATACCGGCGGTATAAAATGTGGATATGCCAGCCGAAGGGTATATTATATAACGGGCCGTGAGATACATCGATATATAACTCCAAAGTTTCGATATAATTGCGTCGTTTCTTCCAGTCACCATTTCGTATTCCCAACACTAATACATTCTTCGTGCCAGGCAACCGCTGCCTGTCTATCAACGGGCATAAAACTTTGTGCACGCTTGTGCATTTGCATCGAGCCAGTTGCGTTACTGCCAACAGGAGTTGTTTGTCAGAATTTCCCGCGAGAATTTCACCGCCGCATGCGTCATGAGTTATCGTTCCGCTTCATTCCGCTATACTAGTCCACGATTGTATTTTCCTTGGTCGCGGTAGTGTTGCTGTGGCAATTTTTTTTATTTCGGTGCTCAGCCCTTAAGCGACTTTCGCAAAAATAACGCGTTTCAACCATCCAAAGGCGGGAAAGGACCTGGTATCGACGTGTGCACGTCGGCCTTTCTTATATTCCACGATACTTTTCTCTTTGATGTGACGCGAGAGAGCGGGGCAAACGTTGGTCGAATTCAAACATCCGAGTAACACGATCTCGATCGGGAGACAGCTTTGATGATCATTTCGAAACGCGGCAGTGATGCCGTTTTCATCGTTTCGGAATTTTGTTCCGTTGTGAAATCCAGCCACATGTCTCTCGATATAAAGGAAAACTTTCGTTCTATGATGACTGTTAAGCGATATGGCGGTCATAGCGACATAGCCGTTTAATTAAATTTAAAGATCATGAAGAAGATTATGTTCAAAGAATACTATATCTAATCGAGGAAAATTAATCGTCTTTCAGATGAAAGTAATGCGAGTAAGTTTGTTGAATATCCGAGTACGATAGTCGATCCTTTTCATCGTCATTGTCGGTCTTTTTTTTGTTATGCTGAATTTTCCTTAATGAATCTGCGAAGAATCCAAGCGATTGTACACGTTAACAAAATAAGAATAGAATCGTTAAAGAGAGCCACGTATAAGTTTCTCAATTCATTTATGGTAATAGCGAAAGGAAGTAATTCGACTACTTTGGCAATATATATGAGGCTTTTACGAGATCATTATCGAACAATTAAGTTGAAATTTTGCATTTCGTTCGCGTTGGAAGAGTTTCAGTACGTATCGGTATATATAAGATAAGTTAAAATTGTTTTCTTTAATCATTATTACGACCGACGAAATTTAGATTGATTAACGATATTTACTGTATTGATTTACCGTGATAATTATCTATCATGCTCTTAATTTACATAATATATTTATTTGTAGCGTATGTGTTGCTACATTACCAAATATTTTTAAGTTTAAAATGTTGCAGCAATTTTTGACGTTTTCTGAAATTTTTCTTGAAAAAACCAATAGCTTTAACGAAGAGCTTTAACATATCTATTATTAAGTTTAGAATCAAATGATGTAGATTATATAATACGACGTAAATTATAGCTAAAATAAAATAAAATAAGACTGCGAGGTAAATTCTCTCTCTCTCTCTCTCTCTCTCTCTCTCCCTCCCACGGTCCGTCCTTTACATAATCTTATCGATTTCCTATTTTCAAGCACAAAGAAATTCCAGCATAAAATGCTTCTCATCGAACCGTTTTGTAAGTGCATATCTCGCAGTGCATATCTCTCGGTTGATCCGCTTCTTTCGAAGAGAACGGGATAAAGAGCTGGTCAGTTTAGCCTTGGGCAGACTTACCGAGGACCGCTTGCTGGGATACCCACTTCACAAATTTGATGTTGGTTGGATGAATGGCCATGTTACCATCATGTTTCCATAGAACTCTTTGCTTGAGCGAGCCTAGGGCGTTGCACAATGTGGTCAAAGTCCCAGCGGGTAGTTGGTCAGTTTGCAGATTCGAGCCCAGAGAGAAATAAATAGCACCATCCTGAGCGTTATCCAGAAACTCACGAATATTCTGGAATAATAATGAAAATTATGTTTAATTATATTTAATGAGAGCTCAGGAGTGCGACAGATACGATGTGTTTTAGTCGAAACTCTATCTTTAACGATAGACGACATAACAAAGAGGAACTCGGAAATATTTTATATTATATATTTAAATGGAATTAATAATAATGTAGTTTAATTTTTTATAAAGACTTAAATGGCATTATTATTTTGTTTAGCAGATTTTTAATTAAAAGAATTAAATATAATGATATATAACGTGAGGCACAGCTCATATTTATTAATCACTAAATTATTATTTATTAGTCAATAAATCATAATGTCTTACGTTTAATTATAGTAATTGAATAAAATTTTGTCATATAGACGTTATTGTTTTAAAATATATTTACATGTGATGTGCTCTTCGTATTTTCAAAATTGTGTTAGCAACTGCTGCGTACGTAAATGGAACCGATTGTGCTATTAATGCGACTGATATTACTGATAATGCAACTTCCTTTGTTAATTGCGAAATCTGCTCTAGCTTCTATGAGACATGGCGATGGTAGTTTCATATGCACAATGTGTAGCCAAAGGTTTTGTCCTATTAATTGCAACTGTTCATGGATTTCGATATATTCTGGTGTATGTGTGTAAAGACAATCACACAATCCCGCGGTCACGTTCCGTATCTCGACATCGTTTGGAATCACGTGGTAATTGTAGTTATCTTCTGTTACGTATTGCCTTCGTAGTGGTAATCAGATAACTTTAAACTCTTGTAAAACCAAAAGACGGCTATAAAACTTTTAACAGCTTGTACCTTCTGTCTAATCATTTTCACTTAATTTTATTTTTTTTATATATTTATTAATCTTTCAATTTTTCTTTTTTTCAATCTTTAATAAATTAAAAAAATACAGATTAATAAAATGTGATTAATCTAAAGTTTCGATCAAATGTTCGTCGAGTTTTAAATATTAAAAAGAAAAAAAATATTTTTTTAATGATTGAATAATTGTTAGTCTATATTCAATTGGTTAAAGTTAAATTTTTATAAATCGACATTTTTAACAGTGCAACATTTTTAATATTTTTAACTTCTAGATTGACGCCAAGGAACGCCAACAGTTATTATAATATTATGTAAAGGCGATTCCGCGCGGTTATTTTTTCTATGTGAAGGATCTTCAACGAAATACTCTTCCAATAACATTTTTCTTGTCGGCCCTTGGGAGACTTAGAACGGTTCGCGGTAAATAGCAATGACGTTTACCTTTACGTCGCTACGCTGAGTCGTTGGTAAACTTTTACCAACTGACTATTACTGGTCACCTGTGAGAATGGTATGTGTTTTCCCAGGAGAAATCATTCTCCTCGTACGACACGCAATTTTGCCTTTCCGAGACATAGTTAGAACTGCGAGAAGTGAAGGTTTAATCGTTGTAAAAACATCAACTCTCAGATGCTACTCAAATAGGAGAAATGTCGGCGCGTTTAATTCGATAAATTGTTTAATTCTATTTTACAATCTATGTGTTTTTTTATCGTAAATATACGATTAAACGAGGCTTGAAATAATAATGGAAAATGATGAAAGATAACTGTCAATATAAGTTGTGCCCGCACAATTATTATATTTAAGATGTTCTAAAGTGAAATTACATTGCATCGCGCGTGTCCACGAAATTGATATAATTTTGCATTATTTAATGAAATTCCCATATTAATAAATATACAGAGTAATTTAATTGTTTTAATTTTGTTATTTTTCAATACTAGATAATTGTAAATATTTGTTTTAATGTAATGTCATAAATATATATTTATAGTCGTCATATAATAATAGATATCTCCAGTATATAATAAAACACACATTAAATATACATTATACAACATTAAATAATTAATTTAAGAAAAGATATATATTCTTACCTTAGGTAAAGGATCGGGTTTTTCCAAAATATGTAAGCTATGAACTTCAATCACATGTGGCAAAAGTGGCTTTGGATAACCAAATACGTGATTGTTGCTTAGAATTACTAGACTAAAATTTTTATCAATATCATAGACAGATGTACCGGGCATCTTCTCGTTAGCTAAATCTTGAGCTCTTGGTAGATGCCAGAATCGATAATATAATCTTGTCCATGTTGTGTAAAGGATATTTTTTATACGTTCATTGATTGTCATTCTGTCCGTGAACGGATACGTCATGTCTGGATTGAAATTAGGGTCGTCTGGGTTTCCTGTTAAATACAAGCTGTGTAATATTTTTCGATTAAAACAATATATAAAAGTATATAATAGTAATATTGTCTCGAGTTTTTTTTATCAATATACTTATGATTTATATATTATGACAAATAAAGTTTGGAGGCGGTTCTTTAATTTGCTTAGCACTTACTATTTTTTTCTGTCATTTCTATTCGGATGAATAAAGCAACGTCATTACGCGTCAACGTGTCATTACGCGATAAATTTTCTCGCAATCCAAGAAAAAGGAGCGCGATGTGTCACAATCGCGGATATCTACGTATCGAAAACTCAACTCAGTGATTGGGTTAGATCAATGGGGAATGTTACTATACTTCGATACGCGGTCCGCCTTCGCAAAACTCGCCCGGCTTTAATTGAAATATTTCAGTAGCAGCCACGGCGATCCATTTCACGGTCTATTACGTTCATCCGGAAGAGTATTTTCGGGTATCTTCAATTACGTCGAGGTAAAGGAATCGAATGGCGGCGAGCTGGCGCGTCGTCCCTCGCCACCTTTTCTCCGACGCTCTTCGGGTCAGACCGGTACAAGTTAAAGCACTACCAAGTAATCTATCCTTTTCCACGAAGACCCAGTCTCCGATTGCTCGCACTTTCTGCTTTAACGACAATTTACGTCAATTTTCGCGTGCGGTAACGATGTTCGTTGCCAACCTGGGCGGGGGCGCGAATCTCGTAAAGATATTGCGAAACGACTGCCCGACTCGTTGGGCTCGCACTTCCAAATTGTTACTTGGATTACTTGGGACGTTGCAAACAATAAAATTGCTAGGCCGATGAAATCGCAGGAGCGGCTTCGCCGCTCGTGCACGGCATGCTCACCTACGGAATCCATTACATAGGGCAAGTTGCCTACGCTTAAAAATCCAATCAACACGGGGAAGTTGTAGTGCTTTACAAGGGCGTAATAACACTGGTACCATAATTGCTCTATAATGATCGCGTCGAACGTTTTGTTCTTGCTGTAACGAGCACATTCGAATTAGATTTCTTTTAACGAAAAATTCGTAAGGCTATTAAAGTCGTTGCAATTTTCATCGTCGTACTTATAGGGAAATATAACTTTATATTGTAGACTCTTGTAATCTGCGACTGTTAACATTTGGATTTTATTTAATATTAATGAATAATTTTCGATTATCTTGCGTTTAATTATTTTAATAACATTTTAATACAATTTAAATTATTTGAATAAAATAAATTTGTATGTTAAAATAAAATAGAGATAATAGAGATTACTAAAGTTTCCAAATAGTTAATATATTTCATTATTATGTTAAACTTACGCTAGAAGTTGATTAATAGCAGGAGTATATAATTGATGTTTACATACATAAGTTGCTCCCAACATATTGTATCGCGTAAATTCATACTTTCCCATATGTCTGTCAAAGATAAAACTGAAGATTATTAATTTGTCAAAGAGAACAGGATCCACTTAATAAATTTGTACAAAATATGATAAAATATATACCTTAATCCTGTGCAATTCATATATATATATGACGATGACAAGTCAACATTCTCATAATTTGGTGGAGGATCCTAGATAATAAAAATGAGAAAAGTTAATTACTACTATATACAAAATTTAAAAAACATTTATTTTGTAAAATACTAGAGAAGTATTTATATAATTATTTTTTATATAAGAATAGAGCAGGATAATGAGACGTAGTAAAAGTAGTGTCACTTTTAAATATTAAATAAAAATGGGTATTTAAAAGGCGAATTAGTAATCGTCGCGAATTTAAAAGAAAAAGCAATAAAGTACCATGATAGTTTGTGTGCAAGGTAATTATGTTTTCGTTAGTTAGGTTTTATCTAGTTTACGTGAACAATTTAATCTCTAATTTTGCCGCGAAAGAAACAGGACCATCAAGCCGTAAGAAGACACATTCAGCAAAGAGAAATGTTAGTAGAAGTAAATTGAAGCTAAACGAAGTTTGCGTAACTTTGAACTCGAGTTTAGAAAGAGAGAGACAGAGAGATGGAAAAAGGAGAAAGCGAGAGAAGGATTATGTGAGATAGAAGATAGTGAAAAGGAGTGAGACGTCAGAGGAACGATCTGAGAGAACCTGAGAAAAGGATGTCAGAGAAAAAGCGAATAGAAATGGAGAAAGTGAAATGACAGAAGAACAAAAACGCTTGAAAGAAGTCAAATTTCTATTTATCAATGTATATTTTCTGGTTATTATAAATTAAAATTAATTTTTCATATATATCTGAGAGCGAGAATTAAATAAAGTATGTATGGATTTAGCAACAATAATTTTAGTTTGACATTTTAAACAAGCTGTTAATAATTCAAATAAGATATTCGGAATTATGGTCACAGTTATTTTTAAGTCTCGATAAATTACGCGGCTAAAATCGTGTAGTTTATCGAGACTTGAAAATAACTGTGAACAGTGTAACTTCTTGAATCCTTAGCGAGCACAAGGCGGCTTTGTTGTTAGTAACTTTCATAAAGATATACAAGCAAGCATTGAATCATAACGATACCTGCTGAATGAAAAGGGTAATAAATTTTCCAGTAACGAGTTTCTAATAATAAAATATTTTTTTAAGTGATATTTTATTTTATTTTAAATAATGTAATTTAATAAATTTAAAATAAAAATTACTGCAAAAGACTCACAGTTGTATTACATAAGAAATGATATCTTTGCTTTTATATTATATGTGAAACATATTAATAATATTGAAATATTCTGCGACATTTTGTAATATCTTTACGGGGTAATTTTTATTTAAGAGATTGGAATATTTAAATAAGCGATGTGCGTCATTTGTAAAACCAGTTGCGATAAAACCAAGGGATTAGAGCGAAAAAAAAAATTTACCTTCAAGGGAATTGTTGATATAACAGTAATGTTATGACCACGAGCCGCCAGTCCTTTCATCAATGCTCGAAAAGCTTGTTGATGGCTGTAACTTGAGCTCGGGCAAATACCGAGGATGTTGTACTCCTGGCTACGTTGAAAAGTACAGAATAATAAAATTGATAGCGATACGAGTGTCACGACGCGCATTTTGGGCACAGAACACTTTCCTTCCTGGATGCGAAACGGCCGTTCAATCTTTTAGGAAAGAATCGAGGCTACCGGTCTCTCACAGGAATTTTTAAAAAGAACTCGAGCGACGGAAAAAAGACGAGGCGGTCCGTATGAAAAATTCAATACATGTTCCACGATCAGTTTGCTTGGGGCCACGGTAAATAAGTGAACGGGATGTCCATTGGTCGGGTGCTTCTCACTCAGCTTTGCGGAAGAAATAATTCAGGCCTCGTGCGCGGACCTTATTTTTATATTTCGTCGGGAATACAAAGGCAGTATTCATAGGAGTGGGTATTTCAAGAGAGGTATATACAGTTATCTCTTAAAAAGAGTAGAGATAATCGGATATCGCAACTTTATTATCTACATTGGACAAATGTAATATGTTTAGAATATGATTGCGATATATCGAAAATGACCAAGAACGAAAGAACATAAGATATGATAGAAAAGTGCGATATCGTATCAATTCACCTAAATAACTCGTCAAAATAAGCAATTTGATAATAAAATTTATAACCGATAATAGAGAATTTGTAGGTGCGATTAAAAGAATCACAGAGCACAGATTCGATTCAACATTATATGAACTCGAGTTTCTATTTCTGTATTATTAAATATATACTAATTAGATAATAAGATTTGATGTTATTTTGGTGTTTCTGTGAGAGTAATACGTGCGAGTGCAACGTGCTGCGCATTAATATTGTGGTATCTTTTTTTTTTTTAAAGATATAAAGTATTCAAATATTACACGCAAGACGGAAGAGGTAGTAGACGAAAAAATATAAACGCGCGGAAAAATGGTTAGGTGGAGACAAATCATTCACTGACGCACCATTACCTTCGACATATGACTAGTCCTTTCTCTTCTCGTTACGAGGATAAGAGGTTCTAGGTTGAGCGTAAAAGATAACACTGTTGGTAGAAACGAAGAAATATCGGTGCCCTATTTCGAAAGGAAATTTTTATCTTTAAAGACAAAATTGTTCTTAAAGAATTAAAATCATGCTCTTAAAGAATCATACCTAATTTTTCATCATATAATCTTTCGTTATCTTTTCTGTGAAAGGAAAAAGAGATGTGTATACATTTTGTATCAAACATGCTAATTTATGAAAAAAAAATTAAAAAATAACTTATACGTAAAGTGTTAAATTTTTAAGCGAGATGAAATATTTAACAATATTGAATATCAATATTATAAATAAAAAAAATCTAATAATATATGAAAATATTCCTTATAAATACATTGTTTTTCATGTATGACGGTGCAATCGCGAAAAAGTTTTATATAAATTTAAGAACACGATAAAGAAGTCTCGTATTTCTTTTTACAATAGTGCTAATTTTATAGATAAAATAAAATTACACAGCGACACAGCTTGTTTCTTTTAGCAATGTATAAATTAAAAATTTCTGATGCTTCGCTATCGATCGGCAAAGAGAAACATTTCAGTCCGAAGACAAAAGTTTTTGTATGGCTCTCGTAAATACTGGTTTAAGCATGGCGCATTACTTAGAGCTGTAATAACGCCGAGATACAAAAAGCCTCTCGTTAATTCACGCCGCCGTGCATGTCATCTTGATGTTAAGAACTAAGAATGGTGCATCGCGAACATTGTCTACTGGAAAAGTCGCGAAAATTTGTTTTTCAAGATGGGCTGCGTTTTTTTCGCGCGAAATTTACCAAGAATAATTTTCAAGGGACGTTTTTTGAAACTGTTCCGGAGATATATTCGTACTATATGCTGTATGATTATAGCTTTCCATTCATATCTTACGTTAACTAAAGTCTAAATTGTTAGTTTACGTTTGTTACGTTATAATGTATTACGTTGTAATGTGCTTTGTCAAAATTGTCTTATCCTAATAGTTTTCCTTTGATAATGCTGATGTTCTGTTATATGTTACTACACGATTACATTTGGGAGTATTCATTATTTTACATACCTCCTGAAATAATTTCGTGTGAATCTAATAAAGTTACAATGTAACTTTAAAGAAGTCGACACTACAGGTAAATTCGAATCACGTGTCAGAGTCAGATGCATCTGATAAGGGTTGAAAGCACTTTTGATGGAGTCGCGGTTGAAGTTCATCTTGAAACTTGACGACAGGACAGGAATGAACAGAAAGATGATGACTGAGAGGAGAGAACTAAGTTCCTCGAACTGCCAAGTAGAAAAGTGAGTACTTTCAACGTACTATCATTTTGTAGAACGATTATAAGTTATCCATTGCAATTAAACGCGCGTATCTCTTGACTTAGCATCGCTTAGAACGCTCATTCGTCCCACGCTTTAAATTGCTCTCATTTAAAAAAGTATGATATATTTATAATGTGGCGGTATGCTTGAAACAATTTCACGAAATTATTGAGTATCGACGATATCAATGTACCGAGAATATCCGTATATCAATAATCAAATTTGACCGGTCTCATGACGATCGCAAACTCGCTCATATTTATACCGCATGTATTTTCCGTGAGTCTCGTGCGAGCGTTAATCCGCCTGTTGCGGCTGTCGCGCGTGACAAGATGACAGGAGCCAAGCCTGGTTGGATCCGAATGGTCGATCGGACGGACCAGAAGGACATTTAGGATATCTGTCATTTGCGGTTTAAATTACTTCGTGAATAATACACAGCGTGTTCTGGACTCTGCGCGTGGCGCAACGGTGGCGGGAGGATTACGTGGTGAGGGTCGAAAGGGACGGAGGGGCTTGGAAGAGGAGGCGCGCCGGGGTAGGTCGTGCGCCTGCTTTTGTCAAGCCGCAACACGAGCCGCGGCTTTAATACAATACAATACTGTCGAGAGGGTGGAGATGAGAGGTAGTGAGCCGGAGGAAGAGAGGCTGGCGAGGAGATTACATTTCGCGGGCGCGAGTGCAAGCGAGAGAAAGTTCGGTACGATAGCAAAATGCTGTGTGTGTCAGTAAGTAACCGTCTAGATTTGTACGCCCCCTCGCCATCCTGGAAAACCCAACAGACTGCCAGAGGATGTGTCAGATTCAGCCGCGTATGTTTTGCAAGAGCCTTACTACCCGCTTCTCCTCTCTTTTCTCGCTACCTCCCTCCCTCCCTCCCTCCTTTCCTCCCTTCCTCCCTTCCTCTTTGCTGTTTCGTATCCCTTTCTCTCGTGTCACGTTTCATAGTTATAGCGGCATAGTTACAGGGACGGATTTATATGAAAACTGCTGAAATTTAAGCGTTACGGGTTTAGGGGTGAAACTTATGACACACACACACACACACACCTATCATAAGAATACTTGGCAAAATATTTTGTACGAAAAAATATTTATTAACTTTTTAAAAGTTATCTGTTATGTAAAATAAAGATATGGATTCTTTTTAATATTTCCTTACTTACTAATTAGCTACTTTCTGTATTGTTCTGTACTGAAGTATTATATTACTTTTGAGTTTTGAAAACTCATCACTTGTCTCTGATTACTGAACTTTTTTCAAATCTGTGAACTCAGAGATACTAATCAGTTTTTCATATTGTATATGGGAAAAAAGCAAAAGCGTGAGATTTATGAGATCTTCTTCAGCATACGTTTCTTTAATTATGCGCTTTCCTTGAAGATTATTAACCCGAAAAATCAACATCCATCCCTGTACACTTGTATACTACTCACTTGCAAATCTGTCGCTATAATTCTCCCACCTCACGCGGGCCATCCTTCTCGCGAATTCTGAGTTTTTGCAATGTCGCTTATGCAAGCGAAATCCCGGGTATCTGCGGCTAATTTCGCGGACCCTAGCGAATTTCCTGCACGGAAATCTTCCGCCATATGGCGCGTGGTTCGTGAATCCCCGCCGCTCGCTAATGTTTTGTTCTGGATCGTACAAAGTACGGCTGATTTTGTCATTACTGTATTCTATGTAGCATGAAATATCTGCAAGTTTAATGTATCTCTTCAGGGTTCTGACAGGTGCTTCTTCTATACGCAATTAAGTCATTTTTGAAATTGTGAACAATGTAGATAGAATAATTAGCGTACATTATCTCGTTCACTGATTCGAGATTATTAATGCTTCAATATTTTTAAATAAAAAAAAAAGATTTTAAAATTAAAATCTAATATATGTGCGTATATAATAATGTGCATATGGGAGCTTGTATTTTTTTGACGATGAGTTAAGAATTTCACGAATTTTGTGATGAAAACTTTTCTAGAATTAATTACAGACTTAGTAGCGTAGCTTATACGATTATGTACGTGTAAGTATATATTTTAACCAAGGATTCTTTGAAAATTCCTAGATGAGTTTATGACATGGCTAATGAGATTACTTCTGGTCACCGAGCATTATAGTCGAGAACTCGCTGCATTTCTGAGTCGCGCCAAGGGTTACCGGAGTTTTGCAAAAGGGTTTCGTAGATCTCGTTGCGTTTCTCGCGCAAACTTAAACGTAACGCCAAGTTAGAAAAAGATAAATATTTACGAGCACTCCGTTACGCATTATGCAATTTTTATTCGGACTGACATGTAACGTCAGTCAAAAATAAATTATTATATATAAACAAAATTATAATTATTTATAAATTTTAAATTATATAAATTATTGCAGATAATAAAATAAATTATTATATACGCATATATAGCAATGATTTATATGTAGTCGATATATATTATGTCTTGTTTTTCTTAATAATTTTAAAAATAAATAATGAGATTATTTAATTTTATTAATATTCTGTAAGCTCAGGACATTTACAATCGCTCGAAACTCGCGGTGTACAACATCTGTCATCGGCAAGAGACAAATCTGTTGCGGAAATGTATTTTGCAACGATCAGAGCCGCCTCGAAACGCGAGATATCTATCGGGACTCCATCGGAAGAACGTTTTCGCGCACTTGATCCATTTACGCGATGAGCTTTTGGCGCAGGTGACAATAAGAAACCAATCGAGTATGTGAGAGTATATAGCTGTATATACGCCTATATAGACGCCTAACTGGATTCTACGTAGTCGAGGCGATTTCGCGAGCAGAAATAGAACTCGCCGAGCAAACGATAACTGCTCCTTGGAGATGTCGACAGAACCGAACTCTGTAATTCAAGATGCGCTTTTGCACATATCGTTTCAAATAGTTATCGACCTCGGCCGACATAATATTTTCATTATTGGAATCCTTTATGCAAAGCGATTTAGTATTGGGAACAGTAAACATTATTTAGTCTGTCCTTTGGTCTCCAGTCGATCACTCGTGCATATTAAAACAAGTTAGCTCGTGAAAGTTTGAGGGAATACTTTTGTCGCGATTTGTAATACTTTTCCAAATTGAATCTCGTTTGCGCAGATAAATTATAAAGACATTGCATATTTTTCGCTACTAGTTAATTGTAACTTTTTAGAAAAGAAGCAATTAATCTTTCATTTCACATATAATTAAACATATATGAAGAAAACTCTAATTTATAGCAAGAGGATTAGAGGATTGAGAGTACAATAAAAATATAAAGATTGTATTGATGATATGGATAATAATTCTTATGTTTAAGAAGAAATCGATTTTATTTAATTTAACGCGTATTATAGAACACGCGCGTGTACTTATTACGTGCATGTGTTCTTTTTTTTCTATTGCGAAATGAATTACTCCCATTTTTAATCCTTTTCCACGGTCGGCGTATCTACTTCTTCACGGCCGCACATCTCTTAGAGAGCAACGTATTGTGCTTCACATTACAATATTGCAAAGTCGTCCAGTAATGGAAGGAAAGGGTCGACAGGGACCGGAGAATATAAAAAGGGTAAAGCTGAGTGAAGGGGAAGAAGGCGAAGATCGAGGAGAAAAAAAGAGATATATATATATATATATATATATATATATATATATATATATATATATATAGTCTTGGAGTGCATATAAGATAAGTAATGAAATGGTCAGGGACAGAGGTTCTCTAATCTTACCTAAGATATAAAATGAAATTGTTCAAGGAGCGACAGAAAGAGATAACGAAAAGAGAAAAAAAGAAAAAGCATGCTGGCGTAAACAGGCGGAGAATCGAGGAAAATCCGAAGCTGTTACATTGAGTACTACCATCGTTTTTAGATTAGGTTCGGTCAAATGCTAGAGTTTGTTCTCTGTGTGAGAAACAAGGCGGGAAATTTACGAACCTTTTCGCTCGTAACGTTGAAATTCTGATGTGGTTGCGAAAAATTGAGCGAAGGTACATGAACGAGCGTAACGTTGAGTAATATAAACGATTCTTATGAATAAATATAAAAAAGTGTTTTATTAGAAAAAATATATTAAGTTAATCAAGTTATAAACATCAATGTTCTAGGTATTACTTGCAAAGTGCAGACTAATAACGAAAGAATTAATTATTAAACTTTTCCTTCAAGAATTAATAATTTGTACTGTAACGTATCAACTGAGCTATTAATTTAGACAGTGTTTTTATGGAGTATACTTATAATTATTTGTTTTTGCCAATGGCGTAAAATTTAAGAAAATCATAAAATTTATGCAACGTGAACTTTGAAATTAGAAATTAGATTCCGCGAAGAATCAACGAAAGGGCAATCCGCAAGTCCAGAGGGAGAGCTGCGAAATTTTGTGGCGCGGGCGTTGAATCAACTTAATTAAACTCCTTAATCCATTTCTATAACGTCTTAATTCCAATTCTGAAGTTTGTGGAAGAAACTTGCAGACGCGTTCGCATGTCGTTTTCCGCGTTGAAATCTACCAAACGAAAACTGGAGGATTATACGGAGCACCCTGATGGAAAAGGAAATGTCGCATCCTTGCGATAACCAAGCTTACCGATCGCTCCTCCTTGCTTCTACCAGATATTTCAATTAGAGACTCGGATGCAGGAACCAGCTGAGAGTCCACTTTATCAAACGAAAAAGCATTGAAACCATTTGAGACGCATTTGATCAAATACTTGTTTTTCAACATATTCTAATTATATAAATACATGTGAAAAGCTTTAATTTTTCGACAAGATAAATTGAGCAAAGAGATATAAAGTCTGTTTTATTTTAGTAGTATATTTTTGAAAGTTCTTAATGGCATTTCCAAATTTTTATTTAAAAATACCGCGTTTAGGAAATATTGTATGAGATAAATACATGTATCCGGTGCCTATAAATTGTATTAAAATGTTAAAAATGATTAGTTTCATATATATCATCTTTCTAATATTTATAATGTTATATTATATATGTATATATACAATGTCTACTTTGGCACTTAATTTCTTTGGATGTTGCTTCATTTGGCAGTTGATAATATTTCTACATTGATGATTAAGCAAGTGAATAAATCATAATTCAGGGAACTTAATTAACAGACGCTAATTAGAAACGACAGTTAGACACTAATTAGAACTGTTAACAAATCAGATCTATAATACAATGCTATTATTACTGCTACTCAGTAGTAGCAAAAATCGGATTACTAGTGAATTTGGTGGATTACTGATAAATTAACATTAACATAATAGGTATTATTTATGTAAAGCATGTATCGCTTGTACTATGTTAAAACTTTGAACATATTATTATATTTTACTGTGAATATTATTAAATTTACATTGTCAATATAATTCGTTAAACAGACTAGTTTTACATGTACACATAATTAATTAAAAAGACAATGTTATAAATTTCACCTCGTTATCATTACTGTATAAATTTATTGAATATTTCATACTTGTTATTTGTGGGAATATTTGACAATAATATATTTTTCGGTATTTTTTCAAAAATGTTATATACACACTAATTAATTATTTTTGAAATAGAAATTTTTTAAATAAATTTTTGAAATAGATTTTTTTCTTTTTTTACTTTTTTTTTTACAGATTTTCAAAATATTAAAAATACCATAAAATATAGATTATATTTTTCCAATATAAAAGTTTGATCAATAAAATTTTAGACTTAATGAAAGATAAGATCAAAAGAAAATTAATTATGTGTGAACATAAATTTATACAAATCATTTTTCTTATGTTCTGTCGAATTATTATTGGATGAGAAAAAATTAAATATCACTATTGACTCATAAGGAAAAGGTCATTTTTCAAACAATTAGTTTCGGACAGGACTATTGATGTAGATAACATTGTGATAAAAGTAGCACATGTCAATAACAATTTTTTACATAACTCGTATTTTCCAATCAAAAAACACATTTTTTTCTATCCTATCAAACATCTTCGGTAAACAGTACTTCTATAGAGCTTGATAATTGAAAGAGCTATGATTGCATTTGTCGATCAAAAAAGTTATGGTATTGCGCATATTGCTATACACTTTCTGTCTTTTTCCTATCGTTATTTAACAACCGCTTCTCCCAGAGGCAAAAGGTGAATCGAGTATTAACTGTTTGCCAATTTCGGGCGTGATTTAAGACCGTCGACCTGTTTGCTACTGGGAAATCAGGAAAGTTATCGTTAAAGCCATCGTGACTGAGCTATACGGACTGTCGCGATGTCGATAAACGTTCATAACATTATTGGAGCTGCAATGTGTTCATTTCGATTCAACGTGGATCCTATAAATCGCGCGTGTGTATACGGCGCAGTTGTATCGATCGATCATTGTAGATTTTCGCTGGTGCGAAATTGTTTCGCGAATTCGTTTCCGCGCGTGCATCATGCATTGTTATGTTCGAATATCGCTGAATTAGATAATAATGAGGATTTTGTATATGGTGTGTGTGTGTGTGTGGTGTGTGTGTGTGTGTGTGTGTGTGTGTGTGTGTGTGTGTGGTGTGTGTGTGGTGTGTGTGTGTGTGTGTGTGTGTGTGTGTGTGTGTGTGTGTGTGTGTGTGTGTGTGTGTGTGTGTGTGTGTGTGCGCGCGCGCGCGCGTGCGTATGTGTACACTATGTGTGTTGTATCGGGTATTATTTAAATTGATTCCAGCGTTGTGCACGTGGAATATTGCGGAATAATATTGCGATTGCGTGCAGGAGGATCTGAGCGAAAGACGTGACATTAAATAGATTAATCCTAATTTATGTATTACGTGTGAAAATCGTGTCAATGTATTATTCCGAATGTGTCAAATGACATTTCTGTCTTGATTAATCTATCAAACTTTGCAGCTCTCTGAAATTTTGCGGTAAAGTTCATTATCCCGAATAAACTACCTCGGATCTAAAATTCTCGGATTTAGAAGTTTCCGCCCGTGGGAAGTTCGTGTATCGAGCAGAGAGATTAAAATAATTAAAAATGTAAAACATAATAAACATTTAAGATTTACATCTTGCCGTTATAGTTTCTTATTATTTGCTGAACGTCAAGATTCTTACGCTCGTGCAATTAAGCATAGGCTGCATTAAATATACAAAGAGTGTCTTTGTGAAACGACGGAACTTTTTACACTGATTACACCGTCGGCGCAGCGCTTCGCTACTTGCTTCTTCTGGCTTAGCCGGGAGTCCTTTGAGAGAGAATATCAGTCTAAAGTATACCTTTGCGTTACATTATATAAAACTGTAAGATATCCCGCGTAAATCGAATAAAAATGGGATTTCGTAACAAAGAGTATCGGAATGGATATAATGCGTAATAGTTTTTATGTTGCAAGCTGTACGCGACATACCCGAGATCTATCAGACATTACGCGCAGATACCCGTGTATAATATGTTCGCGAGACGACGACGACGACGACAACAACAAGAATGCGTGTGATCCATCGGGGTACAGTGTAGCTAGGAGAAAGATTTCTTTGGACGTGACTCGCATCGTCAAAGGGGCAAAAAGGGGCAAAAATGGAGGCACTCGCGCTCCAGCGCGCAATTCCACTGACATTGCATCTGCTAAGAGCGTCCAATGTCCTTAAAGATTGGAAAGATCCGTGGACTAAAACGTGGACGAGGATGAAAAGTATTGACTTGATGGTAAAGGTGATGAATTCTGTATATTCGTCTGTAACATACGTGTCTGGTAGACACGCATGGCATTTTGTATTGATTCGACCAGACGGGTGATCGCTATCACAATGAATATATTGTTAATAACACATGTTGTTACCTTTAATTATCAGCAATGAATTTGTAGTAATGTCAATGGCACATTAATGATTCTATATATTTTGAACAGTACAAAATTATGTCAATTTATTCTTGTTATTATTTTATTTGAAATAAATAAAAATATATTAGATCATGTATATATAACGTAGATTGATTTTATTGAAAAGAATGTACAAAGAATGTAATTTAATTATAAACAAAGTACAAAAAAATATAACTTTTTTTATCATTAATCTATTTTCATTACAAATGTCATTTAAATATTAAATTAAATAAATTGATGATGATTGATTTGAGAGATTATTACTAAAATAATAATTTTAAAAAATTTAGAATTATTGATTAAAAAAAACAATATTCAAAGGAGTTACATGCAAAAATTGATTGTATATGTTTATAAATTATATCAATATTATTAATATTATCAATATTGTCAGTATTGTGAATTATATTATTTATGTAAATTATATTAACTGTGTAAAGTAATTTCTATGAAATTACATCAACCTTGTCGTTTTGCAATATAATTAATAGAATTATTTATACATGTATATCATATGCGGCACATGTTTTCTAAATAATTTTAAGATTTTTGATATTTTTAACAAAAGATTTAGATTAAATCTGAAATAATTAATAACAATTTTATGTTTTAAATCAAACTTAATAATACAAAATTATCGAAAAAAATTGACATCAAAGTTGATATAATATAATTATTGAAAATAACAAATAAATCAAATTGAAATACACAAAATATTCCTTTTAATTAGCACTTGAGAGCAATAGTGTTTTTGACATTTTAAAATCAATCTTTATTTCAATATACTATATATTCGCTAAAGTGACTAAAAATAATGGAAAATAATGGATAATTTACTGCGAGCGTTCATATATTTGAGATATTTTCTATATCGCTAAAAAATTATAACATAAAATACTACAAGGCAATTATAACTCGACGACGTAAAAGCCAGATTGATTCAGAAAGGGTTTTTAAGATATAAGTTACACTACCGCGTACAAACACACTTAATGGACTTTCATTATTGAACGCGTTGTAAATGCATACAATATTCATATCATAGTGCCTGTTGATAATATTTTCCGATGGTATATATTATACTGATGAAATATTTATTATTGCTCTTTATGAGCTGTAATATGTGTAGAGTAGCGCACAAATGATGATTTCACGGGCTCTTTAACGCGTTGATAATCAATTAATATGTGTATTAGTTAATTTTAAACTGATCGTCTCTGTCGATCCAAAAAAATCAAAGGGATCTTTGTTCGACTGTCTCTTTGTCTTATTCCACAAGTAGATCTATTCGCCTCACGTCGGCACCCCGATACAGAAAGTGCACAAACTCGTCCTTAATACGAGCACGGAGAAGGTTGTCGGACTCGACTTCGACTACCTAGGGACAGAGTGGTGATGCACCGCGAAAGCGTAGCTACGCATTTTTATCAAGTGCAATGGAGGATCTATGAGTGAGCGACTGTCGTCGCTCGTGATCCCAATTACTAAAATCTTGTCGCGTATAAAATTACTTTAAAAATGAAATTGCAAACTGTTTCTTAAAACTGCTGGCAAATTACCACGATCTTTTCGAGATCTTTCTTGCGTTTAAAATTAAACACATAATTTTAATTTTATGAATTATGTCTGTAATATTTAAATGACATTTAAATTCCAAATGCATTTTGATGTAAATTGCATTAATATAAGCGTTGAACTCTCCTAGAAATGTCTTCGTCTGTAAGTAATTGAAATTAAAAATTTTTACTCTATCTCACATTGCTATTTATTCTATCGTCCGCAAGATAATCTGTTGACTACGACATGACTCTCCTCGCACAAGATATTGGCGCTCGTCGAGACCGGACTTTCCGAGTCAAAGGCAATCGCCTGTTTATAGGCAGTATCCAATCTACATTGAACGACGATGGCGTAGCGGGGGCGTTTACACTACTACTGCTGCTTGAACAAACAAGATGTAAATTCGCCGTGCCGCGTACTAGGCAGGAAGCAAGTAATTAGACGCGTTGTTACGGGGGTCGAGGCTTTGAACTCCCGGTTTCGTATCGGGGCCACTGTTTTCTCCCATCCGTCTACCCTTCTAGCCGTCATCCCTTCTCTCCCCGCTTCGTAATTCTGTGCCTCCCTTGTTCATTTTCTTTAGAGGTATACACAAGCCAGTGATCGCGTTTCGCGTCCGGAATCCCACATACGAGAGCGCACGTCCACGCGTCCGGTCGTGCGGCAGGTATACGTAAGGATACACAAATTTCGATCGTTTACGGTGATCTATCGCCGCGTTGTTGGAATTTTAATGAACGTCTACATAGAGACGTGAACTGCGATGGACGCACCTGCCGTTGACCGTTGATGCGTAGAACTCGACGTTAGGCCAAATATAGATCAGTCCGTAACCTTTATTCTCTCATTTACTCCGTTTATTATTATGTTATGCGATATACATAAAATATAGACGTGTTTTTAATGTTTCACAGATTTGGATACGTATAAGTTTCCTAAAAAATATCGTTTAGTTTTAATTTTACCTAATCAACTTATTAAACACACACACACACACACACACACACACACACACACACACACACACACACACACACACACACACACACACACACACACACACACACACACACACACACACACACACACACACACACACACACATATGTGCAAGTTTTGATTTAATATGCAAAATATTTAGAATAAATTTTGATTTGATATATAGAAGTGAGACTTTTTTAAATGAGATTTAATCAAACTTTTTATAAGAAAGAGCAAAATAATGATAGATGGAGAAAGGTATTTTCAGATAGAAAATATGCAAATTGTATATTTATACTGTACACTTCTCATGTCGTTATCTTCCCTTTCATGCCCTTTGTTTCTATCACTGACCGTCGTTCATTGTAGCAAAAGTATTACAGCATACGTAACCCTCGAATGTTTTTGCTCGTAACACGTATCGGAAGGTAAAAGAAGTGTGTGCTAACAGACGGATTCCGTTGGTTCAACAAAACCAACGTACGAACCAGCGTTGCCTTCTACTTTCCGTCCGAGTGTAAAATCTTTTCTTGACTCCTTCGTGGTCGAGAACGGCGACGGTGCAGAGGAAAAAAAGATGGCGGAGGGCTTTGGAGCAACTCGCTGGAGTACTGACCGAAGTCCCTGCGATAGTCTCCACTTTCAGTATTTACTATGTTCGGGGAAAAAGTGCTAGTGCTTTCGAAGATCGTTCTCGTTCTGTCAGGAACCGTCTTCTCTCACCTGCTATACTATTGCTTCGTTCTTACTCTTATGGAGCATTGAATTAAATATCTCCTTTTAAATCTCATTTCTGGCATTAAATTAAAATTTATCATTATATTCTGCATTTTATTAATTAATTTATCTTACATAATCAGTCACGATTCTCTCCTCGCTTTGCCTTTATTATTAATGAGTTGAAGAGAAAATAACATTGAAATAATCGTATTGATTTAGTTACGACATTTTGTTTATTTTTCAAGCAACGTCACTAAATGAAGATGTCATAAGTAATATATCTCGAGCATAACGGGTATATCTCTATGAAAATTGAACAGGATTGGACGTGATACGCATCTGATACAATGCTTCCGTCACACAGTTATTCTAGACGTTACGTCGAGGAAAAATGAGTTCTTTCGGTGAGCCAAGTAAAATATTCAAAAATTGTACGACGCTACAGTCGGGGTGGAAAGTGCTTGCCCGCCGAGGCATTTCTTGAACATCATTAGGGGGTAGGCCCTTGAACGCCGACGAAGGGCACGACAGACAAACGAGAGAGTCGAAAGAGCCTGCAAAATGCACGCGGCGCGGAATATACCGAACTATATCAAACAGCACGACGGTTAATATTGGATTCTGTCGGGGAGAACGAGCGCAAGGATCGAACGTGTTTCTCGTTAAGTGAAGCAATTATCCAGACCTATCTGTTACTTAGAACACCGTCAGCAGCCACCACAGCCTTTTAGTTTTGAAGACTACCTCAGCATTACGTCACAACCTGCAGCGCTGTGCATTTTTGAGTCCTTTCTTTTTGTTTTGCGATGACATCTATAGTTACATCAATTTCACTTTCATACATATCTCTTGCAAAAGAATGCAAAAATCTAAGATATACTTTTTTTATATTATTTTACATGTCGTTTCTGGAAATCGAGATGCTTAGGTATAAAAATTATTTAATCAATCGTTTCTTGATAATAAAAAGGATTCCAGGTGATACAATCGAACTTATAGGGCATTTTTAAGATCTTCCTGTTGTTCATGCTGCAGTATCTATATTCATCAGTGTTGATTTATATATTTATAAATTCATAAATTATAAATTCTTATATATATTGACTGATAATATTATTAGGATATTATATAAAAAAAATTAATTTGTTATAAATATCACATAATTTTATAAACAATTTTAAAATGCGCTAACCATCTCAAAAGAAATGTACCAATTTTTATCAGTTCTAATCAGAAACTTTTGATCAGGATATATGTGAAAGAATTCTCTCTCTCTCTCTCTCTCTTTCTCTCCCCATTTATCTATCTACTTAAAAATAATGTTTTAGGTAGACAAATTTTTAACCCCATGGGTATCTTTCATACATTGTTTAGTAAAATCTTTATAGGGTCAGTTTTGTATGTACAAAATGATGAAAAAGTGCGGTACAGATTTTTCTTTTGAAACTCATAACTAAAGAATACTGAATCTCTCGTAAAGCATTACTCGCATAAAGCGCATGCTGCAAATTTTTATGCGAACGCGATGTTCTTTCAGAATCTGCGGGTGCTTTTTTTTAACGCGCTTGGCTTTTCATAACGTCCGCTTCCTGGATCGATAAATCATCGTTTCGTAACGAAGAAATTGGCCCGTACCAGATACTCGCTAATTATATACCCCATACCGCGTCAATTTTACTTCACGCTGCGCTGCACTCAATGCATCGGTAAACTTGTAAATAATTAACGAACGTTGCTCCTATCATCGTTAACATTCTAGCCCGTTATTGGCTCTCCCTATTAGGCGATATTGCTCACGATCATGGGCGATACATAAAACTCGTTACATTTCTGGACATATACGATGGTGGGCGGCATCGCAAACGAGGCTTTAGAGTTCTACTCTGAAAAGTTTGTCGATATCTATCGCGTTTCTGATATTTTCCCAATTCTTTGTGATTGCGTTTTCTTTTGTCTCTTTAATGCGCTTTACCTTTATCGAATAGATTCCAAAACCAACTGGTTTCCAGCAAATTATCACATAAATTGCGTTATATGATTTTGTTAAAATAGCAATGCTTAGTTTCCATCAAAGTTGCAAAGATCAATTGAAATAATTATAATACGAAGATAAATAAAATCGTCAAATACCAAAATTGGCAATCTTTAAAAAGATAATTAAAAATAACATTTTAAATACAGAATTTTGTTCTAAAATATTTACAAATTTATCTAGTGCGAATTCTATATTCGCTACGCATTACCGGAAACATGTCATCGTTTTACATTTAAAATTTGTATGACAATTTGCCTTTTAGATTATCGCATTTATATGCAGAGCTTTGTAGGCAATGTCCTTAATCCACGCTTCGGTTGTGGGATATCACTTCTGAAATTTTAGATGACCACGGTAGTAACGAACAGACGCGGATAAGGTAAAGGGGTCGTTTGAAATTAGCCACGGATTTTAGTAGGGGCGTCAGGTTTCAACGTGGCTGGGTAGCTCGTGTTAGAGTATATGATCGTGCTTCACTTCGAAGGCATGCGTGTTGAATCTTAATTCACATTATTAGCTTCAACTGTCTATATCGGGATCACGCCCGGTGCGATAGATTTGCCTCGTAAAGAAGTTAGTTTCTTAGTTAAGATAAATCAGACACGTCGAGGCACGTTCGATTTCATTCTGCAAGAATTTTACACACACATACATATGTAAAATATATTTTCTAATATTCCTCTAAAAAAAAATTTGTGTGCGTATATGTATATATTAAATAAAATACATTTATATATTTTGTTTCATCATTTTAAATTTATACGGGAGCACTGACTGATAATTAACAGATAAGAAAAGCTCTGCCGAGCATAGGTATCACGGACTCGGTGTCCCGGATCTCATCTTTTCTTTGGCGAGTTCGTCCGCAGGAGCGGGATATGCTTCTTAAGAAATTTCTACGATGAAGAAACGATTTACGAGGTGATATAAAAAATAATGGTTTAAACAGAAGAGCCCGCGCGTAATGGAACGCTTAACATTCTTTTGTCTCGGCAGGACAGCCTATCTCTCCAGATCATATCAGCTAATTATTTCGGGGGAAAATTATTGTCCCATCGGATCTGGTTTAAGTCGGCTCGTCGGGGCTACTTGGACGGTCCAAATATTCTCGACTCGCGTCTTCCGGTGGATGCAGCTCGAACAGGTTGCGAAATCGTTTCACGTATTTTTTTTTCCCCCGGGCACAGGATTTATAGTGAAGTATTCGTAGCGCTACTGATTTTATGTAATAATGTTGCTGGCGAGTCGCTGTTCGGTGTTAATTACCGACAACAAGGATACAATACGCACAGATTGGTCTCAGACTCGCCTTGCACATTAGGTAATTTACACGTAACGAATCTCGTTTCGTTTTGTTTTGTTTTCATTTCCTCATTATACCGTTGACTCAGCATCATATTACTTCCTTTTTACCGATGTTGACATTAAAGAAATATTATTTTCACACAGAATCTTTTTTATCTTCACACTTGCATAGTAAACAAGAAGATATGATATTTGCGCAAAAGTATCATGCATTTGAAAAATAGAACGTAGTATATTTTCTTCTAATTTTTTTATTATTCAAAATCTTATACCGAAGGATAATAAGTAGACACTGTAAATAATAAATGTGAATGAGACAAACGATTATAAAATTAAATATATATATATATATATATATATATATACAAAATTCCAAGACAATTGCGTTATTAAATTTCTCTTTTTCAACTATTTAACTTTTCTACAAAAATTATTAAAATTTATTAAAAACGTGAACAGATCTCCTTTTTCATTATATATTTAACATATTATTTAGGAAGTGAAAGGAGTCAGGCAGACTTATACGCAACAGAAAGGCTAATGTCTTGCAATTATCGTGCGCTTTTCTTAATGTTAACATACACGTTTTAAGCTGCGCATTTGCTACTAACACATCCAATATCTGTGCTTATGAAAGATGTATTGTGGAAGATAAGCGCTTCACAAGGAGAGTAGGAGCAGTTGCTGGGGGTAGGTGCAGGCAGGGGGGAGAGTTAAGAGAAGCTTCTAGAAGGGCGAAGTCAGACGAAAATCGTAATTGTTCGCTATGTTAACTCGACGTTAAAATGGTTCTCAGTTATTAATACCACTGTGAAATGGCGCTAATCTCGCTTATAAGACAGTCACGAGTATGTTCACGTAGGCGATGTAAATACTTTCTTAGAATACATGATAATCTTAATCGCGAGGGTGGTTATTAGCATCCTTAGGTCTGATGATGGCGAGCAACGCATTTCAGAAGAATCTGAATGTCATTGTCGTCAAGTTATGAGTATTCGAGGATTTCTTAAGCATAATGCATAATACATAGTACATCTTTTGCTTATAACAGGACTGTTGAGATGAAATTTATGTCAATCACAATCATGATATTGATTATTTAAATCAAATTGAATATTGATTATTTAAATATACGACACTTTTAAGAGTTTCGATAATGTATGATTTCGAAAGTTAAATCCAATAATTTGATTAAATTAAATCGTCATTTGTCTGTAATTTAATTCTTTATTCTATATAAATTGATTTATTAAATAGCCAAATTAGCCAAAGCTAATAGATCAATTTTATGAAATATGAGAGCATTTTGAAAAGTATATTATATGATATACAGATGAATATGAATCAATATGATAAGCTTATGTTATTATGCTATTTCTTAGATATTCGCACGTTTCTATACTTATGTTAGATGCGCTACTCGACAGACAGTCTTCCTAAAATCCCGTCATTCATGATTGGATGAAATGGGGAAGTACACGCAAATGAGATGAGGAACAGAATTGAAAATGTGCCTGAGGAACAGAGAAAATGGAAGTCAGAAGAGGTGAATCTCTCGATAATGATAGTTCATTCTACCGGTGAAGATTTTAACCGTGTTGAATGTGGGCATCGAGTATTGGCGAGAGATGAGTAACGAGCTACAATAAGCGAATCTTGCCCATTGAAAGCGTTAAATTGATTTAAATTGCGCGTCCCGCATGTATCAGAGAGAAAAGAGAAATTTGCGATTGTATGTAAAAAAATAGGCGATAAATTCTAAAGCAAAAGAAGCGAAGATTGCTGGATTTAAGATTACAAATATATTCTACAGAGAAGTGGTAAGAATGACAAAATTTATAAAATAAAATAGATATACTCGTTATACTTGCACCAGCAAAATCTCAAAATAAAGAATTTATGAAGATTACATTAGCTAAAGTTTTGTCTTTCATTTCAGTTTTATTTATATAAATGTAATGATTTCATAAATAAGAAGAGATTATAAAATTTAATCAGAAATATTTCTGCAATTCTCGTAAAATAAACTTCATTTAAATTAATAGAAAGAAAACTAGAAAATCTTGTTTTAAATCGTGATGATTATAAGCAATGTTAATTTTTATAATTAATATAACTTGAATAAACACACAAATTTTAATTTTACGCAATATATTTTGTAATTATTAAACTTATTTTTTTAAACATTTGTATATATAGTACTACTACTGTATAGTACTCTACTAAGATCAACTTGAGCGACTATTGAAAAGTTCTTGGAAAATTATTAAAGTTGCACACGATTTTTTAATCACTTGAATTTTTCAGATTTGAGTATTTTCTTGGAATGCACGCTGAATTGATTAATATTCAATTGAGAATTTTATACCGAAAGGAAAATGAGAACATTTGAAATGATTCTATTCTCACCATTGATTTCTTATCGCTTTTCCCGAATATTTTCCCGTTTCTTACCGTCTTATCTAATTGTCTTCATCGGTTCACATACGCGTACGTGCATTCTAGAATAGGACGTACTTTCGGGATTTAATTGCGATCCCGTGACGAAGCCCTCGCCCCGTGTTCGTTACCACGATCTGTGTGCTTTGCTGGTCGAATTGAAAGCTTCGTTTCACACATGAACGTACACAGTCGTCCATGTAACGTGTCTACACGCGGGCACGATATTCTGCTTTTCCATCTTCCGTCGTCGCACGCGCGTATGTGTTTCCAGAAATGTTTGTATCTGTACACGTGTGCGCGCGATACGCACAGCAACCAAGGATTACGTGTCACAAATTGGTATTACCTAGCATTGCGCGAACATAGACACAGAGACAGGTGTGCACGCGGCATTTCGAGAGAAGTGTCTCGAAGTGCTTCTAGCATACCTGATGCGATTCTACGTAGTAAGTTCTAACACGATTTCGTGACAGGCAATTTGCTTTGTAAGGAAATAATTGCAATCAGTTAGACCAGCCAACACAACAGAATCCGCCACCGTTTTAAGGTTTTCACGAGCGAACTGCTACGACAGACAGAAGTTTATTTGCTGTTTCAGTCGTCACTCTAAATACAATTCCCTCGCGCTCGGAGTCTCAGGTTGCATTCTTTCTTTCCTCGAAAGAAAGCAAAGTTCGCGCATCTCCTCGTTACGCGAAGTTATCGCGGCGTTATTCCGGTTGAATAGTTAACGCCTTTTAACTAGTTAAAACGCAGTTTACAAAAAGCATCGTGTTTTATTTTTTTTCGCGCGTCTTAGCGCGCAAGTGGGAATATACCCATCTTCCAATTAAAGTTGCGTCTTTTCTTGGATTTTTTTCGCGCTGAACTTTCTACCTCTCGTCGGCGAATACGCTGTGCTCAAGTACGTCTCCTCAATTTGTCCAAGCAGTATCCGTATACAAAGACGTCGTGCTCGAAGGTCCCGCGGGAACCGTTTTGACGCGGAACTCTGATAGATACATTATCGAACGTTCGTGTGAGCGAGCGAACGAACTCGATCGCCGGTGTCGATTCTCGGAAAATTCAACTTTTCGCGGCAGGGTATCTTGGAAGTGCTTGAGAGGCAGCATTTTATATATATATATATAGTGTGTGTGTGTGTGTGTGTGTGTGTGTGTGTGTGTGTTTTGCTTCAACAATATTGAAAATATTTTAAGAAATCTGTCACGCTAGAGAATTTACCGCCCGATAAAGTCGTGCGGATTTAACAACATCGGTCAGGATTATTCGACGAGGTAAAATTTGTTTCACTCGCGAAATTATCATGACGGCGATAACAAAATTATTTTTTTGTAATTTATTTTAACTTGCTCGTTTCTCATCTAATTGATTATCGAGCGAATTATTATTATTTTTTTTTAGAAATATATAAAAATTAAAGAACTAATAAGAGCAGCATTTTTGCAGTGTTATGGTACAAAACTAAATTCTTCTGTATTCAGTTAAGCGTACGATATAAAGAGATTGAGAGAAAGGAAGAAAGAGCATTTCGTCGAGTTTAGATGCTCAATTTGCGGATAGATCCACCTTATTTGGTCGCACGTTCACCTAAACTTCCCATGCAAGAAGATTCCTCGTGCACGACGAATAAATCCGCCATCGTATACGAAACGGCTGCTACGTGTCGAGTCATTCTGCGGGCACGACACAGATTCCTTTTCCCCTGTATAGCGCCGTTGAGGGAAATCCAAGGTAAATAGAGTGCCACTGACCGTTGTAAAAGACCCGCACATTTCGTATACGGGAAGTCAGAGCTGGTGGCAACAACATCTTCGATCTCGATTCGCTTTCAACTTCAGACGATAATCGTTGCTCCTTGGAATTTATACGATTCCGTTCTTCCTTACGGATAATAAATTTCCTCCTAATCGAGATTACACTTAAGAACGCTTATTTACGAGTCTGCTATGTTACATCGATGAATATAATCCGGGAATATATCCGCTAATATACGTACGAGTTTACAAAACATGAAATTTTAACAATAAAGTTATAGTAAATTTTAACAATAATAAAGTCAAACGTATTAAATTAGCATTCGCCATTTTTTTGCTTTTAATTAATTCATTTTTAAAAACACAAATAATTAATTTTTTAAAAATGTTTGCACCCGCGGATCAAATTTCAAGCTTATAATTTCATAAATCCAGGAATAAAACGATCCTATACATACGTATATACGATCGTATTGCGTTCATTTCTCCTGACGTTGCTTCTCTTTTGTCGTTACATAAATAACGGTAATCTCATTTCCTGTTATTACAGCCGGATTGCGGTGCATACTCGCGCTTATTGGATCTGTTTACAATAAAGACCTCCGAATGCGGTAAACGCACGTTTAGCACGCCGGCTGTACCGTATACGTGTACACGTCCCGAAGGTATCTCGCGGAATCTCGCGAACGGTTGGCAAAACATTTCCCCGCGAGGTAGGTAGGTAGGTGGTAGGTAGATATCAAAGAATTCCTCACGAGTGAATAACGCTCGATCCAGTGGAGGATGCACTGTCGACGCGGATGCGCGCAAACTGAGCAGCAACGTGCGTCCAACACAATCCCGCAGCCCTGCCGGCGTGCGCTGTTACGTTACATGCCGAAAGATATTGCGGCAGTCCCGCGCCGCGTCGAGGGGACGTCAAGATGCGGATTCCGCGGCAGCCCCGTAGCGAAAGCTACGTTTTCCGGACGATGGACGTCAAACGAAACGCGGGCTGCGCGAATGCGTTTGATCTCGCTCTCGATTTTAGACATGGCGAACAAGTTGCCGCTACCGACTCTCATCGGATGTTTTTGTTCCTTGAAAATTCTTCCTTCTCCTTTGCCGATACTCGTGGCGTTGCTTCATCTTCACCCTCTTCTCCTTCACCCTCTACTTTTGGTTTACTTTGCGTTTCTCCGGAAAGCGATGGAAATTACTGGGGAATGATGGCTTCTCGATGTCCGATGCTAATTTCTGGGATTCGACAGAAATATAAGTGGAGAGATAGATTAAAATGAACATATTCTCGTTTGTACTACATGGAATATATAATCATATAATGTAGATATTTTTAATGAATGAATTTTATTTCCTTAATAAAATCTTAACACTAGAGTTTCTTATTTATCATTACTATTTTAATCATATTTATGATAATAATTAATAAAAAATGGTAATTATTAATCATATCTATGATCAATAATTAATAACACTGTTTACTAACATGCACGTACATTTATAAAATGAGAAGTTTGTATTGTCGTTGATATTTTAAAGTTGATATTTTAAAGATGGTCTTGTTCTGTATAGTCTTGATTGGATCTTTTCATCCAGCTAAGATTGTTATTAAAGATAAATGTGCTAGCAATTAATTTAATGAATGTTGACAGATAAATGTAGATGGATAAATATAAAACGTTTACTTTTATAAATAATGACTCTCATGTTATTTAAATAATTACATACATGTCTATTTTAATAAAAATTGACACGTTATAATACATGTTATAATACATAATTTAAATGCCGTCAAAACTTAACTAATTCTAGATAGATGAATATCCAAAATATTAATTTTTCAAATAAATATTAATTAGAAACATGATCGATCTAGCGTTTTAGCTTGAACTAAAAAATAAATAATAAAAGACCATTATATTATTGACAAGTTTAATATTCTTCGTCAAATTAAATAGTAACTTTTATTTATATATTCTTTACTGTGAGCGAGAATAATTTAACATCATATTAATTTTAAATAATTTTAACGTTATTTCAAAAGATTAATTAATATAGAATATTTTTCAATTAAGAAACTTTGATTTTTATTTCCTCTACATATCGTTCAATTTTTGTTTGTTGGTACCTAGAGTTGATACCTGATAGATGTTTTTCATACTTTTACCGTGACAAAGTTATTCTTGCAAGTGCGAAGTAATCCCATAAACGAGGTCTTACATTTTTATGTTCTTTTTCTATTGTTGACCATTCTTACATCGTGAGATGGGTCGGTAGCAATTCTTACGTGTCCTCTCATCGGCGCATCGGCGAGACGCGTCGGCGGTAAAAGTGTCTTCCGAAGGGGCAGGTATCAAACAGTCCCCCTACTGCCGGAATCGTCGCCGGTATTGCGCTCGCGCAGGGGTTGAGCGCGCGTGTCCGTGTTCATCGTGCGGTATATACGCGGTGTGGAGCAGTAGCACCGGCACCACCATCAGCACCAGCCAGCCAGCATTCAGCAGCAGTAGCCGCGACGTGGCTGAAGGGGCTTTCGGGATGCCGTCGTGTTAAGTTCGTCGTGGAGTGTCGCGTCGACCGGTCGCGTCGATCGGTCCGCGCTTGTCTTCGACCTGTTGTCGTGTCCTGGTGCAGGTGCTCCGCGTTTCACCCCCCGCTCTGAAATCGGAAAATCTGGCCCGACTCGACGTAGCGGCGAACTTTCCGAAGTCCTCGTCGAGTGGGCCTCATTGAGATTGAGGATCCTGTTTCCCATACTCGGAGTTAGTTCCGTAGGTGCGCGACTTTCGATCCTTTTTCTTCTTCTTCGAAGAGGATCCCTACGACGAAGGATCTCGCCGTAAGTTCGCGCGTGATCAGCCGGGACAAGTTGCAGCACGAGTTTTTGCTTTCCTCGTTCTTGTTCTCGCGGAACGATTGTCCCTTCGAGAGCAAAAAGAAGTTCGGGATCGGTTCACTTGTCGGGTATGTTCTTGTGTTACAAATCGAGCAACGTGTATAAGGAAGATTGGAGGAACTTGAAGTTGACAACGGCGAGGATTGACGGTCACGTGATCTCGAAGTTTTCATAACGGACGCTTCCATTGCGAATTTGTAATCTTGATCAATCGCGTTCACGTTAATGTATTGATGTTTTCGAAATTTTTCATGTTACTGATCTTTAATCCGGAAATGACCGGAAACGTATTTGAAAATTGCATATTATCAACTTCTTTTCGCATATTATATTAATATATAATGCTTAAAAAAATTTAATTAATTTTATTTTAGAAATAAAATTTGTTGTATTTTAAGTTTTATTTATTCATTGCGATTTGTTATAAAAATCTTTATCGATAAATTTGCGTAACGTCTTTGGCGTGGTATTACTATCTAAATGTTATATTAATCGAAAATAACATTTATATTAAAAAATTAAAGATACTTTTCGTTATAAATTCGACAGTTTCAAATTTTGGACTGATATTATTTTATTATTTTGATATTATTTAGATAGATCTATTCAATTACTGGTAATTTCAACGACTTATCGATTTATTGAACGTCCATTCACTCCGATTTGGTTAACGTCGATTTCGTGACGTTACCATTTCGCGAGTTCACGCCTTTTCAATGCAAAATTGAAAAATAACGGAAAACATTTTGAGTCGTTATATTTTCGCGATAATGATGCGTGACGCTCGTAATTTTTATGTGATAAAAGAAACGTGTGGTCTCTTTTTCGGCATTGATTAACGATTCCGTGTCCGTTTGACTCGAGCATGAATTCGTACGAAATCCGGCGGCGTGCAGATCGTTCGATAGATTTATGACATACATTGACGATCGTTTGCTCGGCGACCGCTTGTCCCGGAAGTATAATATTTCCGAATCGATCGTACGTCGCCGATCAGAAACCACGAATAATCGTGTTGTCACCGGCGTGTACCATACGCGTGATTACGCCGATAAATCTTTGTCGCTTGATATAAAGGAAGCAGAATAGTCTCCTATTCAAGAGAAGTGTCAAAATTTAAATATTTCCGACAAATACAAAATATTAAAATATTAAAAATATTATTAAATGTTAGCTAAATATAATAACAGTGATGGTTATAGTTGACATATCATTTTTTAAATGATGTGTTATGACTATTAAAATGATTTTATCAAGTGTTGCATACATTTTTTAAACTCATTTTTTCAATGAAATAAAATTCAATTAGATTAATTTTTTTTCATATTAGGATAAAAAAAAGAATTAACTCTTAATTTTGTTTACTTATAATAAATCATAAAATATGTAAGAAAATATTTTCAGATTTGGAGATGTTTTTTTGTTAAGACATATAGACTTGTCAAATAAGCTAAATATATTAAGCCTTTGTTATCAAGCCCCGAAGAAATCATGCGATTGTATCGTCGAAGCTAATCATTCATTCTATCCGAAAGCCGTCGCCGTCCGTAAACATAATTGAAAAATACCAGAGAGCAAAATAACGCACGAGTGCTTCAGCGACAATCCATTTCGGCACGGTGAAAATAACGGTGATTTTCTACGCGATTTTGTAATTCGACGAGAGGACCGTTGCAAAAGTGTAGTGAAACAAATGTTTCATAGACATCTGGACATCATACTGGTGTAGCATCGTCGACTATTCATCGATAGTTGCGGCACGATCAAAGGTGATTCAAAGATCGTCGACGATATGTCCTCGGAAATCCACGGACTTCCGTGAAAAAGTACGTATTATCTTTCGTTCGGAGGATTCGGAGGGGGTTAACGTATTGACGATTTTGGAGCTGCAATCGGAAGGAGTTATAGACCAATCCGATCGTGTAATTCGGAAGTGCCTATTTATTAAATTTAGTCGAGCGTTATGGAGTACTATTGCCATTACTATATTCCCTTCCGTTCGTTCGATTACCTTCCGGCTTTGCTTGGCGCAACGACTTTTAGTTTTAGTGGGGCATTTAGTCAAAATGTCACGGACAAATAATTTACGACGTTTTTATCTTTAGTCTGAAATAATAAATTGATGAGATTTATTGCATATATACATGTATAATACATATATACATGCGCGCGCGCGCACACGCACCACACACACACACACACACACACATACACACACACACACACACACACACACACACGCGTCTTTTTTAAAAATTTATTGATCTTTTAATTCATTAATTCATTTTTAAGATACTGTTTTATTGAAATATTATCGATATACTACCAGTTAAAAAAATTACTTCGACACTCCATTAAGTTAATTATTAAAATCAGAGAGTGGTACAGTTGGGGAAAGACGACGTAACATCACCGACATTCTCATTTCACTCTCTCATTCTTTTTCTTTTTCTTTTCCCTTGATACCACTCCAACTTTCCCTCGATGTCTTCAAACGGTTCTCGCTGCTACTCGGCCGAGTACTTCAGTACTCGAATCGAAGGGCTCTCGCAGCCAGACATATGTGTTGTCGATCGAGTAACGTATCCGCGCGTTTCTTTCATCGCTCCATAATAAGCATGCGTTATCAATGCTTATTATGGAGCGATATATATTGTCGCGCTTTTGCGCTCTTCTCTATGAATATGGATTGTCACGCGTAATACAGCGCTATTCTCGTTCGGCTTGCACAAAAACACGCCTACGATCGTCGAGTTTCTGTAATCTCCTGAGATCCCGTTTGTCGCGGCGTACACAAATCCCAAGTTAGTAACTGCAACTTTCCTCGTTAAGAAATGCTGATCTGAATGAGCTCATTCTTACGGTTGTTCGCTGTATTCGGGAGAAACTCCCGCGAAAGAGTTTCATCTCCTCTTTGCACGTTCTTTTTTTCTCTGATGCTTTTCTTATCGTTTTTCCGCCTTTCTCGTCTTCGCCGCCTTAACGTGGTCTGCAGCCGCCGCACGACGCCGGTAGTTAAAAACTTTTAATAATAGATAAATGAGCTGAGCTGCGATTGTCCCCGAGAACGTTGTTCGAGGCGCGACTGAGTTCCCAATCATTTTTGTGGGAAAGTAAAGAAAAAGATGTTAGATACAATCCCTCAGTGAAACCGGATGCTCCGCTTAATGGAAAAAAGAACGCTCTCTCTCTCTCTCTATATATATATATATATATATCTTAAAGAGTGAATTATTTTGTCTAAAGAAAGATTTATGTCTACAGAGAGAAAATGATAAATACGAAATATATATAAGAAGTTAAATATTTCTATTGGTACTTTCCTGCTATTTCATCCCGGCGTTTCTCAAATATTTTGATATATCTTCCTTCGCTCCGTTCGCGTGTTTCTCAAGCATTGGAATAATCATCGTCGAACTTTTAACAACATCGTTATTAGGAAATTAGAACAAAGGGATACCGTTTTTAATTTTTTTATCGCGTGTCGTAATCGAGCATGCGTTCGTAATGGAATAGTGATAATTGCGTATGTGGTTCCGTAGGTGGACGCACGCTAAAACGCGGTTCAGATCGCGTGTCAGCAATTATCCGTGGCTACAAAACGATACCGAGAATATGTGCCGGGCAGCTTTTCAACCTGCTCACTTCCGGAATGCAATTACGAGTGTTTTGTCGCGTTCTGCGCGTGTTTGCGTTTACGATTTGTCGTGGAGTTTTGCGTGGAGAGATCCACACACGCAGCGAGACGCTGATATCAAGAACGGGACGCATGCAATTATACGTCTCTTGCCCATAACCGAAAATTTATGATTAGATGTCCCCCAGCGACACCTTTATGCTTTCCGAATGACGAATAATTATATTTCGAGTGCGTCGTTGTTCGATGTTGCTGCAATTCGAGAATTAATTCTATTATTTTTGCATCTGTCGGCAAATGATTTTGTAATATATAACGTGAAATTTTATGTCGTAATAATACATCGTGTTTAAAAACAAAAAAGTGATATTTTGTGCGACAGGTATTAATTTCAGGTATAAAACGCGAAATCGGAATAAAATAGATTAAATTACTTTAACATTTTGTATAAAGTAAATATTTTTGATATATTAAATTGACATTAATACGATTAAATAAAAAATTGTAAATTATATTTCGAGGAGAATAAAATTTTTATTTGTATGTGTGATAAATCGATGCATATCGTGTGCGATACACTTTATAAGACACAGTTTATCATGTTATAAGTTTGTAGTTGAAATTACGCGGACACATTCTGTGTGTCAAAATTGCGCAACAACAAATTTATTAACTGGTGACATTACTTATCATATCTTGTACATTATCCTTAAATCGTGTGAATTAACGAGATTTATCGCATCGCTCCTTTAACTTTATCGGAGGGTTTATTTTCTATAGTCGTGTTTATTGCGAGTTAGCTCTCCTCTCGACAGACATTCATCGAACGACCGGACTTTCCGCATCTCGCAAACTTTCAATCGACTCGACACCGTTTCTGCTTTTTATATATGCCCGTGACGGCTGTATAAAAATCCCAATGATGCACAATTGGACAAGTTTTCGCAACTTTTTACTTGACTCTGATATTACCAGATGCAAAAGTTTATCGATTGAAAAAGCATCTCTTTATCTCTTTATCTTTTTATCTCTCAACTTATACAACACGTTTAATGTACATTCTGCTTTTTACAAGAATAAGTTTCAAATCTCTAAACATTTTCTTTAATTGAATTGATCTTTTTATTTTCGACATGATCACAACTTTAATTCCTGGAAAGGTTTATTTTCAGAAGTTAAAGAAATACATTAGTTTTAGTGTCTTCCATTTATTTATAAGAAAATACTGTCTTGTTATAAATGTATAAACTAGTCAAGTTAAAGTTTGATATCGCGTTCATTCTGCTTTTTTATCGACTGTGTTGCAATCACTAATTGCTAATGGACAAAAAAAAAAGAGATTTTGGTGGATGAGTATATCAACTTGAACATCGGCGATCGTCCGCGTTGTGTAACAAGAAGTCGTGTAACATTTCTTCTGAGCCAGCTGTTTTTCTCACCCGTGCTTTTATGACGATGGATAATAAAAGTAATGTCCGCTATAAAGAAAATAAAGACGTTGTCCTGTATCGAACGTTGCGGGTTTGTTATGACCGAAGCTATCTCTTGGCTCTTGGGAGGCAATTGTGTCGATGTTTTCGTTTGCTTTTACGTTTATGATATAAGAGTTAATTACGTACGTTATTAACTACATCGAATGTTCGTCGAAAATGGCAGAGAATCGCTGCGACAGTTTATTGACAAAACGATATAATTCGAATATATATTTGTTAGCATGTACCTTCCAAATTTTATATTTTTTTATTTATATTTTTAATTGATATTACCTTCTTTTTTTCCTTCGTCGTCTACAATCAGAATTTAAAGTACGAATATATAATTTTCGAGTACGAGTATCACCATCAGTGATATTATTTGTGATTATTAATGATATAAATTATCATAATTGAAAGTCATTCATGAAGATCGTTCACCTTGATTCGATTTTCGATTAATTCATATGTATAATATCTCCGTGAAACTACTAAATATTCCCGTTTAAGAGACACAAAAATAAGTCAACAATTTTTTGAATTTTAATTTTCCGATTAATTTAGTTTTCATGAAACGAGTTTGTCCGTCCCAATTTTTATTAACGTGGAGAATAGAAATACAAAAGTTTAGCCAATCGGAAGAATAAAGTGGAGGACCTCACGGTGACCAAATCGATTGATTAAAATGGGGCGTGATTTAAGTCGACGGATTCGACTGCGTCGATACGCGCGGACGTTCTCGCAAAAATTTAACTGCTCTCGACATCGCGTGTTTACCCCTCGGCAGTTTTTGGCGTTGTTTCGGGAAAACAACGCCACCGTCCGATTTACGTTTATCGACGACAGATCCGACAAATTCGGATCACATGCCGCACCACGTCACGGCACGATGGGATTGCAGACGCGGATAACGGAAGCGGAGGTGGAAGCGCTAGGGTAGGTCAGGCTAGACGAAGGAGGAGGCGGTAACGGACGGCGGAAGCACCGCGAGCCCGACCGATTTCCCGGATTGGCCTGACGTTTAATGAACGCCGGCAGACGTTTTGATTTAAGGGACAGTTTCATTCCGAAGCGGGGCACAATAACCGCCAATTTGTAAATCGCCTCGTAAATCTCGGCCGCCGTAGCCGGGAGCGACGCAACGGCGCGACGCGACGTAGCAAATCTCGACTTGTACTACTTGTCGTATGCCAATTGCATTAAATTATCGATGTGGTGCCGTTCCACCAAAAGAGATCGACCGGGCATTACGGTGATACTGTAAACAGTAGCGCGATAATATAATGATCGTTATGGCGCCGGAGCAATAGCGCGATTGATACGGCATCATTCGATAATTAGACTAATTTCTGAAAACTAAATTAATCGCGCGAACACACAGCACTGTTATAATATTAATTAATGATATATCAAGAATCGATCGGTAATTATACGTATATTGCTATTTGTAACGTTTTGAAGTTAAAACAATTAGGAATTAGAATAACATTTTAAAAAACAATAATGAGAATAGATATGTTAAGATACTCGATTTCTCTTCCATCTATCTATTGCGTTATAAATTTTTTAATTTAAAGGATATAATGGACATAAATTTTATTATATAGAAATGCATTAGGTAAGGCTTAGAAAACAGTAGGAAAATAATTACTTTTTAACTATTTATTTGTTTTAAAAAATAATATATTCATATGATATACATGTATTCAATTTTATTAAGGAAACTTTTCTACAAAAAGAATTAATATCAAAATTTCGTCTCAACTTCGGTATGCATCTCATAACTGTTCGGCGTTTGGTCTCTTGGATGCTCGTTTCTCGAGCGTAAACATAGCTGTGTCTTCAAAGTTTAGCATGCACTAACTGCGGTCTTTACCGAGTAGACGTGACATAACACGGAGATACCTAAACTACGTGACTCCTTGCGTGACGTGCTTATATATTTGCATATAATCAAAGTGTCGGAGATCTTAACATTTGGCAACCGCATACAATTTTTCGTTTGCTTTTTTTTTTTTGAAGAAAAAGCGCGTACCAATGTTTGATGCAAACAAAATTATTTTTTGACTGATTTGTTTGTACTTTTTTATTAGAAAATTGTGAATTTATAAGTATTTTTAGTAAAATTATGATCAAAGAGACAGAGAGAGAGAGAGAGAGAGAGAGAGAGAGAGAGAGAGAGAGAGAGAGAGAGAGAGAGAGAGAGAGAGAGAGAGAGAGAGAGAGAGAGAGAGAGAGAGAGAGAAGGGATAAACTTACATTTTAATTATACTCTTTCTCGTATTCTATTTTTGTAGATAGCAATGTTATATTTAACCTGTCTTTTTATATGATCTTCTTGGATTATATTTATTTATCTCTCACTCTTTATTTATCAACGACCTGTATTTCTACAAATAGAAATAATCAACGTCAACAGATAATCATGCGGAGCTCTCTGTGCAGAGCATTTTTCCATGAGCCTGTCACGAACAAGTTTACGAGAAAAATAGATAAAGGAACGCGAGCGTTACTATAACGGTGTTACGTAACTGAGTTTGCTAATTATGGAGCGAGCGCGATAGTAGGATTCAGGGCTGTGGCGACGCAGGCCGTTTTACTCGAGTATCAACGTAGCATCGTTATGGAAATCCCCGTTATATATCTAGTAAAACTCGTGATAACATTATGAATTGCACATTACGCGCGTAATATTAGAAGGCTCTTTGCACTTTAAATATCCATATATAGTCTGTAAAAACTTTAGTGGCATTATAACCTTTAGCTAAAATATATATCTAACATCGATATTAAAAAAGAACATCGAGATTCAATAATATCTTTGCTAAAGAGCGAATGAAAAATTAGAGAATTCGTTATTATAGGGAGAAGTAATAGATATGAAATACGTTGTGTATTTCAGATTTACATATATGTGATATGTTAGATGAATACATAGTTCTCTATGTTTGATTTATATATTAAATGAAAAGTGTGGCACGTACAGATTAAATAAAAGGACTCTCATTACTCTCAGAATCTCCGTTCATTTATAAATTTTTAAATAACATTTTATGTATCTATTTCTTTTTAAAATTATTGCTTTACGTCGATGATAAATTGTTCTATTCATTTGAATCATCTTCGATTAATCTAATCTTTGTTCTAATTAATATTCATTGAAATGTACCGATGTCGAATACAAACTTGTGTCGTAAATAGCAGTTGCATCTTGTTGAACGGTGTACACACATTTCAAGTCGATAAGTCTGATTAACATTGGACGTTTGTTAATTACTGTATCCTCGTATTACACCGACTTAGCCATGCGTTAATGATTTCACGGTTGTATGCGTTTCCGACCAATCGGCATATTGCAACATTGCAATATGCATTTGGTCCTATACATTATGCCAGATTGACATGTACATATGTTCGCTAAGCTCATGTATTGTGCTAGATTTATATCGTACCTTTAATGATAGAATAGGGTTATTTGCTGAAGACCACTAATAATCTGCATCACTAATAATCTATGATCTCACGGACACGAGTAGCGTGTATAACGATCGCGGCAAACTGAGTTATTAATAATAAATACGTCTCGTTACTTACGATCGTTTTTATGCGCGTTTCACTCTTACGCGTTTTCTTATCTTATTTCAGTTTAGCGGAAGGAGACAGTTAAATTTAGTAGCATGGGATATCATAATACAAAAAATATAGTTGATAAAATTTCATTAATTTCTTCAAATTTAAAACAAAATTTTTTTTTATTAATTTAAAATTTCATTAATTTCTTTCTCATAACTGATTGAAATTTTTTAAAATTTCAGATTAATTTCGGGACTTGAAGTGAATATCGACGAAAAGATGGCGGACCGACAGAGAAGAAGTCGATACTTGACCATCAGTATACTGCATATTATCACAATAATGTGCCAAGGTACATGAATTATATTACAACATATTACAACATATTTTATAAGTAACATTTAAACGTGATATTTTTGGACGTTCATAGAGCATTTGAGGTTGTAATATAATATAATATATATATATATATATATATATGATGTAATACGATTAAATCCGCCGTAAGGGACATATATTCGATATACATCTACATATATCCCTACTGAATTTAATTCTCCGATTTATAATATTTACACAATAACAAATATTGCGAGTTTTGTATTGCGTATTTGTGTTTCGATCTCTACATGATATCGCCATGAAATAATCGGCTTCATATGTAACGCAGAACCGACATTACTTTCGATATTTAAATGTAACTTACGTGAAACTTGATTTTCAACAATTATGCGTTAGGTCGTTACCAAGGGTAAATTTCATTAATGGGAGTCTAACAAATAATGTTGAAACGTCATTGCGTCTCGATAAGGCGCAATTATATTACAATTAGAATTGTAACAATTGTTCGCTCATGAAACTACATGTTACTACTAACAACATACACAGACTAATTATACGGGTTTATCACATATGAATGGTGGAAGGTGATTATTGCAGCATCTGCTAGAAATGTTGTAAAACAATAGAATTACTGCACGCTATTGTTCTATGAAATCCTAAGCTAGTTATTTGTTACGATAGTTAATTGCAAAAATTTAAATTCTCAACTTTTAATCAATTTTCATCTATTTATGCATTACGTTTCGATAATTACTATTTTTTTAATTTAAAGAATCTTATAAAAAATAGGCGATAAGTTTTAGAATTTTACAAGATAAAAAAGTTTTCTTATATATTTTATCAGAATGAATTCGTGCAATGTCATTTGACGTTTCGATTTTTTTATGTAACATATCGTTTTGATTTGAAAAGGTGAATAAAACAACTATTTAAGAAAATCATACGCTCTTAAGCTAATGCACATTGCGTATCTAGAATCCGGCGTTAATCAATCTTCCGTTTACAATATCTCGCTGCGTTATCGCTTCTTGTTGGTTCAATGAAAGGAAAGTTGAGGATATCTTCGAATCTTCCTTTAGAAGCTCGTAATTATCATTAAATAATAAGCTAGTCTCTTCCACACCGTCTCTAATAAGATATATTAAAGAGCTCCGGAGTAAACTTTGCTTTGCTTTAGTGCCTATTCTAAGTTTTAAACGATTTGATGCAACGGTATCTGCTTTACTGATGGCAACGCTTGATCGGACAAGGTGAAAGAGAGAATGATGAAAGATATAGGATGAAGAAAGGTATGAAGTAAAGGATTACTGAAAGAGAAAACAAGAAAAAAAAAGAAAGAGATAAGTAAAGAATAGCAAAATCCCTTTTGGTTTCCGAGTATTACAAGAGCTGGCAAGAAATATCTGTATTAAATTGGATCTGTTGATATAATTTTTTAATATTCTAATTAAAAATACAACGTTCTGTAATGAGTTTCATTGTATTATTTTTTGCGTACTCTTACAACGTACATGTTTCATTGTACTTTCAATTTTTTATATCTCGATTACATACATGTGCATCGAACAAAGGATAAGATAATAAAGACAAGACATAAACAGTAACGAAAAATGAATATTTTTTTATATTCTGATCTGATTGAATAATGCACTAGGTGCAATCAATTAAAATTATATGCCGGAACATTCGAATATGATGTACGACATTCACTAGTTTCGTAATTACTAATTCCTAATTTTATGATTAAAGGGTTTCTGCTGTTCTTGTATGATGTATGGCGGTATTCCATCAATCTCAAGAGAAATGCGATACGATTTTTTGTTTTTTCGTACGACAATTCTGTGACTTTCTGTTTTCGATACATTCAGTTCGACATTGCTGAGATTTCGCGAGCTTTTTACAATAATCAAAAAAAATATATTTTTGCTTATATCATCGCACACATTTTTATTGACGGTTACGATCTGGTACTTTCATATAAAGTTGCATAACTCGTTGTATTTGATTTTTCGCTTTAGATATTTATATTTGATATATTATTCTACCCGAGGAACAACGGTAACGGAAATTCAACATTATACAGTAACACTGTTTTTCAATTTTTATTTCAAAATTTGATTGTTAAATATATAGTATTTTTCGTACAATAATAAAATGACGAGTTTATTTATTTAATAATTTTTTCAAATAGTTGATAACAATACTATTTAATACATTATACATTTAAAACATATATTAAAAGAAAGAAGATATGCAAATAATTTGTAACAAATCGTAAATAATCGGTATATACATGTAGATATTTGTAAAACATATCAAAGCGACAATATCACTTATTTATCACGTCGTTAATAATATATTTAATAATATATTTTAATAATATATTTCGCGTGATTTCAGTTGAAATAGAAATATTAACAATAGGGGATAAAAATTATGAACAATTTTTTTATGAATAATTTTTATGATATTTACAGGCAATAATTATTTTATTAATGACTTTTGAATTTAGATAAATTAATTTTTGAATTGTTAGCTTAAATGTAATTTTGAGATAGAAATGTCATTCGAAATTTAACTTTAATAAGAAATTTTGTTTTAATCGGATATTTCTCTCTCTCTTTCTCTCTCTCTCTCTCTCTCTCTCTCTCTCTCTCTCTTTCTCTCTTCCTCCTCGTCGCTTTGATACGAATCCTTAATTAATTACTTACTTAATTATTTGCACGATATAATGCCCTGTTTAATATCTTCTAATATTTGTCCACAGTGAGAGTATAATTAGAGAATAATATTACAGTACATACGAATTCTCGCTGCTACATGCTGAATCTCATGCGAATGATAACACGGCGGCTTTGCGTACGCCTTAACGCGCCGCCATCAAACAAATATCAAGAGTAAAAGATCGCGCGACACTTGCGCCAGCCTTGCTGTCGGAAGATATTTAATGCATTATAAAATAATTACATTTCAATTTTTTTATTTCTTTTTTTACATTAATTTTACACTAATTTATAGCGGAAAATTATTTTGAACCAGACAAGGTACTTCTTATAAATTTTTGGATGCTAAAAATGATGCTGCAAGCCAAATTTTTTTCTGCACGTCAAATTTCTAAAATAATTGAGGTTTAATATGCAAAAAATGTTTCCTTTTTTTTTTAATATTTGAAGATTTTTTTTTATAAAGATATTAAAATAAAAAGAAAATGCATTTTATAGAAAATGAACAATACTTTTGATCAGAATTTTGTTATCATTAATTTTTTTAACAAATCTTCAAATATCGCAAAGTGCTATTTGTTTGCATATTAAACTTTAATTATTTTGAAAATTTGACATGCTGAAAAAATTTGGCTTGCAACATCATTTTTAGTAAAAAATTTATAAAATGCTTGTTTAGTTCAAAATAATCTAAAAAATATATATTTTTTTTAAATTAATGTTATCAATAGTTAATCGGAATTACGCGAAATATTATTGACGATAATGTTCAATAAATAATTGTTTTTTTCACATATTTACGAATACTGACTCGCACAAACTGATAATCATATATTATAATAATCATAAGAGTGAAGTTTAAAATTTTTAGAATTTTTTAATATTTATTGCAATTGTATATCGAAAGATAATAGTATGACATGGACATCTCTCGCTGATATCGATTTTAAAGAATTTTCTTAATCATTATTTTATGCAATGCAAATGGGTCTCGAAACAAAATTGAAAATATGTGATAATAGCTAATATATCGGAATTACTTTAAAACCTAACAGTAAAAATATTCTGTATACATTTATCTCATAATATTACATAATACATTTTTAAATATTTTGCCTGTTGGCATGTGATCTTGATATTTTGTCTACTATCTGCTACCTGCCTTGGCATCGCCGGAAGAGGCACGCCATGTTTATTCGTGCGACTTATTTTGAGCCGGCAGGTACATAATAGAATGAGAGCTACTCTACATATCGCCATATTATCCATTCAATTGCGACTGCTTTTTATGAACAATTAAGAACTATACGCTCTCGCTTTAATTAGTTATTGCGATTAAACGACTAAATGTATGGGCTATTTATCAAAGTACTTCGTCCGAATTATTCAGTTCACAAGATCGAATGAATCGAAACGATGGGAAATGGAGACTGTAAATTATCATTTTATTTATATTGGCAATAATGATTTTTTTTAACAGTGCTTTAGTTCGATATTTATTAAGCTTATCTTATATTGTACTTTAAACGTTTTGTTAATTCAAACGTGATTTATTTGTCACTTTAGAAAGAGTGGAATAATACATAATTTCGCGTTATTTGTGATTAACAGAAATAGCTGTTATTAGATTCTTATTCTGATTAGATCTTATTCTGATAATTAATACGTGATCGTAATTATTTGTATTTTTTTTACGTAAATGTTGTGAGTGTGTGAGTGCAACGAATAAATTTGAGAGAAAGATAAAGGTAGAAGATTTGAGAAATACTTGGCAATAATAAGGTAACTACAGATGAATAAATTATTTTTCATTTTATTTATTTTTTATATTTTATATTCGAATTATCACACATAAATAAAATTTTCAGAGAAATCACAGTTAAGAATATCATGAAGAATATATTAATAATATTGCTTTATATAAAATTTTTTTAGTTGAGTAGGTCATAAATAAGAGAAAAATCAGTTTTTGAATTTTGTGAATGTTTATGTTGGACAATTATTGAAAAAAGAAAAAAACGAGAAAGAAATAATATTAATCTTACAAATAAAATACGACGATTTTTAAATAAAATTTTTAATCGAATTTCTTTATGATATTTGTCATCGTCGTATTTTATTTGTAAGATTAATATTATTTCTTTCTCGTTTTTTTACCTATAAGATAATGAAAATATCATGACAAATATTATGAAGAAATTTTCATTATCTTATAAATAATGAAAATTGAATTAAAATATTTATGTATATTTATGTATTTATATGAAATATAAATATTTTATTGTTAGATAAATATTTCAACTAGAATTTTATTCAATATTTTATATAATTTGTTTAATTAAAAAATATGTAATACCATATTATATTTATCTTTATAATAAATAAGTCAGTTATATTTTTTAATTATTTTATAACTTTATTTATAAACAATTTATAAACAATTTAATTTTATATTATTTGTAATAAAAACATTTAATAATGCAAGATCTCTAATAATACTATCTCGTTGCATATCGTAATATTGCGAAGTGTTTCATCAAAATCGTATAATATTTTAATGGCGTCAGATTTCACAGAAATATTCGTTTTAGTTTTGCTGAGTTGATCTCTAATTTAAAAATGACTAGTAAATTGCCCATGTCACAAAATGAAACTTTATCTCACTCCATATGTTTTTTGATACGTTTACTTTTATTTGTTTTATATTGATTCATCTCTGAAAGCTAATTACATAATACATATCCTGCTTTATTTTCATTTCGCACATAGCCAGTGGTATTTGCAATCGCAAATGGAGGACATTATACTTTATCTCTCTGTCGTCAATTACAAAAAATGGAATAAAAATTGTTAAAATCAAATTTGTGCATTTTATTTTCGCGATTTTATTTCCAGATTCTATAAATGCCTGTGACAATTTGTTGATGCCGACAATTATGTATCATTTGCACACACACACACGTTTTACGTATTTTCCGATTGGAGAAAAGTGACTCTCGCTCCAATAAAATACCCAGGACATCTCATTACCCTCATTACGCTTGTTCGATTAATTCTCTCAGTCTTGTTCTTGCTCCTGGCGTAGACCGGAAACGAACGTGGAACTCCGTCTTTCGAGATTTTGCCGTTAACGCTAAATTTACGATTCGATGTGTGTGGAGGTTTCCGGAGGTGGCGAGAGCTCTTGGGATTTTGATATTGCAGGGACATGACATCATTCGGGATCGGCCTAAGCAATGCGTGTGTAATTCGTCGGCAGCCGTCTATGGTAGCGAGCGCCGTAATTTCGTATCGCTTTGAGGCACTAATTTAAATACATATTAATACAACGCGTGTATGCAATATCCGTCCGGTGTGCGGCGCGGGACACAGAGTAGCTACGGACGGCGGACTTTGCCGGCGTGAGAGCACGACTTTGCGTGCCAGCCAATCAACATGCTGGGCTATGCATACGAACGAACCTGTCGACGGCTTGCACACCGAATAAATTCGAATACGCCGTGCACTCGCGTTACGCGCAATAATGTCAGTTTAGCAGGCGGCACTGAATGGAGCAATGAGACTGTGCAGAATGGCACGGTGGTGCGCGTTACAGCGCGAAATTTATCGCGAAATACCAATCATTTAGAGAAATATATATTACTTTCGCATCTTTTAATTCTCGGTTTCAGCATTCGATTTTTCTTTTTTTTTTTACATTTACATAGCGCAGATCTGAAGTATTCGTACGTTGTTTAAAATAATTTTGTAAAATAAACTTGAGTTTCTTTGAAGTTTTTTTGAAGAAGAAAAGTGTAGAGAAAAAATATTAAGTTGTATTATGTATATTAGTCAAAATATTTTTAAAGGAGGGACTAAGGAGTTACTATATAGTAACTTTATAGTAATCGAGACGAATTAAGAATTTAAAACTTTGATCTTTTTATACGAAATAACTTTAGTAAGGTGGCTTTAATAAAGTATGCAATTATTGTGCAAATTGTTAAGTCAAAATTTATAAGCTGATGTATTCTTAAACGTAACAATGCAGAAATTCTGTACAGATTATTGTTTTTTAAGAGCTGACATTTGACCAATTTAAGCGCGAAAATATTGAGAAAATAAAGTGGACAGAGTGATTTGAAAGATTTTCGATTTGATAAAAATTTATTTCACGATGATTGTGAATGATAAATTGCAAGTATAACTTTTACGATGAAGTAGTCTGAAAATAAGTGAAAGGAAACAGACCTATCCGCGAATACTTTCGACATTTCCTATACTTTTACAACTGTTTTAATAATTTATTAAATGCCATTTTATTGAGGACAGATTTTTAGTATTTTTAATCCAATATTTAAAATGCACACTCAATAAAATAATAGTATATATTATCTTTTAATGTGTCAGTACCAATTTCAGTACCAATTTAATGTGTCAGTACCAATTGTATTGATTAAATTATGCTTGTTTATTCTCGGAACAAGATTTCTTTTGTTTGAAATGAAAGATGATGTTGATAATAGGACAAGTTGATCGCTCGTATCTACGCTTTCTTCTATTACGTAATAGATTTCTCTATACGTCACTCCTTGTTCCGCGAAAAATTTTTCGAATCGTAAATATGATTTAGTCAATATTCCCGAGAGAGAGAGAGGGAGAAAGAAAGATAGTCTCAAATTTAATCTCTAACTTGATCATGACTCTTCTTTTATATATATATATTGAATATTAAGATTAAAAGATTGATAGGAACAGATTATTTGATGGATTGGAAGGATAAAGATTTTAAAATACATTTTTCTTACGACACATTTTTATTAGCCTTTCTACTATTAAAGATCAGCTTTTGATTCATCGAAACTGATACGAAAGATCACATGTACAATAAATATTCGAAAATTGTGAAACTGCTTATATCTGACAAGTTCTCATGGAATTCGCTAAAATTCGCTCGTCATGTTAGAGGCGTCAAATAAGGGCGTTTCCCGTGCCACTTCGTTTCTTTTGTCGTTGTGGCGAATGGAAAAACTTCTGGTATTCCCCGGTCGACAGTAAGATCGTAGATTCTTGATGCAGCCTTTCTACTAAAGAAAGAGAAATAGAGGAAAGGCAGAGGAAATCCCTTGGAAAAAGTACCTTAGCTGCTGCGCCTTGGGAAGGGTAGAGGAACATAGTCGAGCTCGCAATCGTTGCGTTAAAAACTTTCTTTTTTCCTTACCTCGTTCAGCGTACTCGCTCCTTTCTCGCGACTCGTCGGCGCAAGAGCCGGTCGGCCGCATAAATGCAAAAACATATTTAAAATGTTATCTCGCGGCGGCCCGCGAGCCGCATTCAAAGTTAAGACATTAAATGTACATTAGTGCCGTTATGCGCGCCCGTACCTGCCACTTAACCCCTGAGCCACTTTATACATATATATGCATTTATGCTCCAGCAACTTTTTTGCTCTACGGGGTGCCTTTTGGTTATATAATAATACCAGAAATTTTCTTCACAATATATATATATGTTTGTAGATTTCAAATTAATATCTGTTTTTTTTTTACTTTTGCATGTAACTAAAGTTTTAATATAATAACGTATTAATTATATTTTTTCTGGAAAATAATAATTCTTAATCTATATCTGTTGAAATAATTAAAATATTAGTAATTACTTATGCAGAATAATAACGTAATAAAATATTTTGCATTTTTTAGCTCGTGTCCTTTTTCAAGTAATGTTTCATTATCTATTCATTTAAGATATCTTCTGAATTTTAAGAACACACACACACACACACACACACACACACACACACACACACACACACACACACACACACACAAACACACATAAATTAGAAAAGTGAATTATAAAATAAAAATAAATATTTTTACTTTTATATATATTTAAAAATATAAAGATGAAAATATTTTGAAAAAGATAGGAAGAGAAAATAAAAGTTGCCGCAAATAATCTGTATATTATAAAAATCGTAAAAATCATAAAAATTTGTATATACATATATTTTAAGTATTTTTTTGAAATATAAAAGATAAGATTCGTATTATATTCATAATATTTTTTTTTAATTTTAATATTTTTCATTAACAAAAGGAACAAAAATTGATTGAAAAATTTTGTTTATATTTTTTTATTAACATGCACTTGTTTTTTACTTGATACAATTTTAACAATAGATGTATTTGATGTGCACGTGGAGATGCTTGCCATGTATGAATGTGTAGGAATGTAAAAGTCGCTTTGAAAACTGCGAAAGCAGATGAACGTTGTCGACTGTTGTCGAGTGTTTTGTCGTGGTAAAAAAATAGAATTGTTAGTACATTATGTGTATACTTTTATCGTACCATTTCTGTCTCCACGTATATCACTTCGTTTATGTCATACGATGTTACCACAGCAAAATGCTATTGTCAAACTTTAGAGAGAACGCTCTTACACCGGAGCATTATTTGTCCTCTTGCGTGATTGTCCTATGTGAGATATCGTTAAACAAGTATAACTTGTAAAGTAAAATTTTACATAATTGAAGAGGGAACATTGCATACTAAAAATAATATTCAAGAATGTAATTAAAATATATTTCAAATTTTTCATTTTCTTAATTCAATACATTAACTTGCTCTGAAATTATTAAACTTATCCCGAAATTAAATTCTGTATAATAATTTTCAAAATATGAAATTTAAAACATTTTTTTGTTACAGAATGTTATTTGAGAATATTATTTTTAGCTTGTATTTCACTCTTCTATTGTGTATGTTCGATTCGAATAATAGACATAGCAAGAATTAAAGAATGGCAGAAGATGAAAAAGCTTTTGGTACGCTAAAATTTATTCTGCGTTGGCCACTACAATTGTTCTTTTCACGATTGCAGACTGTGACTGCCGTTAACGAGCGAACGACTTTTTAGCGTAACGGAACAAGACCGCGGATCGAGAATAGCATAGGAATGTGCTGTGCTGTACATACAAAAATAAACTGTTCTCGTATAGCCGTCAATAAGGGAAATTTGTTCCGCCATAGACTTCTAAATTGTAAACTTAATCACCGTTACAGAACTGTTTCGATTGTTTTTTTGAAAAATCCATACTACCAACAACAAAAGTTATCACTAAGAAATTAAAATTTACAAAAATAACTAAACATACGCACATATTTCATCTCTATAATTTTTAATTATTGCACTATATATAATAAATATATATAAATATACACACTATACACACACACACACACACACACACACACACACACACACACACACACACACACACACACACATATATGTATATATTGAATATAAAATACCTAAAATATGTATTAGTCTCTCTTAACAATCTACTTTTATTATAAATCAGTACAGTAGATATTTGTAGAACATGGATGATATTGCATGATATCTTCTTACTTCGATCCCACTCTTAATGGAAACCGATTTTCATCTCGCATTCGAGACGCGTGTGGATATGTGCGTTGGAGCCGGCAGACCTGTGTAAACTTTCGATTCGATGAATACGACTTGGTGGTTTCTCGCGGACCGTTTAATGGCATTTCCGTGCTCTCAAAAAGGGAAATATTAAATTCCAAGACGTTGAATTCGTGTATCCGCATGCGCTATCGTATTTCTGAGAACGTCGGCAAAAGACGCCACTGCTTTTCGGCCTACTTTGCGAGTGATAAAAGTGCCATTCACGAATGGAAGAAGCGCAACTTTATCAAGCGGACCATTCTTATCTATATGTCTACACTACATATTGCTAAATATCTTTGTGTTCCTTTGTGTTCTTTAAATATCATATTTTATCAATATATTTTTGCAAGTAATTGTAGCGCGATATTTTACAAATTCTTCCAAATAATCTCACAAGTTTATATTTAAGATTTAATATCGATATTCGAAATATAAAAAAAAAATTTTGAAAAATTTTACCTTATCTTCCTTTCTTGCACAAAATCTTTCTTATTTTAATTCGATTCCGATATTTAATTTGTCTTAGAATCGGAAGCAGAATGAACATTGTTTATGCTTGAATTCTTTCGTCGTGATTTTATTTTACTACAAATGCAATCGCAAGGTCGCGTCGACAATAGAAATTATACGAGTTGTTCGCTTTTGTAAGAGTTGACGTATACACGTGATATATATATATATATATATATATATATATATATATATATATATATAATATATGTGTGTAATAGAAGAAAAGAAAGAAAGAGAAAGAGAAAGAGCGAACCGGTTACTGCAATACACAGACTGCAGTTTCGTCTCATGTTTACTGTTCCGCTCGCTTCTAGTCCCGTCTTCTCTGACGATACGTAACCGAGCTAACGCTGTAAAAACGTCCGGCGGCGTTGCAGGTTACAGACGTGTTACATGCCCGCCATGCGGTCATTCATCTTCCTCCCAGTCGTGTTTCTGCTACGGCATTCTCTTCGCTTCTTTACTTACGCGCGCAAATGTTGCGCCTTTTATCCAATGAAACGGCGCGGTTCGCTCTGCGCGAGCAACGATCTAATGTACGTGTCAGGCTATAATGTTACTTGGTAATAAATATGCAATTTTTCTAAATATTAATACACTTTGAAGGAAAGTAAAAGAAGAACACAGTTCGTTTTTGTAGCGTGCGTGTGGAAGAAAATCATAAGATCGTTCATTTATTTATATTATCTTCTTTTATTCATTGCACAACTTTTTGATGTACGCATCTATCAATAATTGATATTTCTTTTGAGAATCATATTTTATTACGTTTCCGGCATGAAAGTATTACATTGCAATTCCTGTACATACATTTTGTGCATTGCGTCTTAAATATTTGTGTCATATTGCTATAAGATATTAATAGCTTTACAAGATTAAGAACAAACTAGTATAATAAACACTTCTCGTACATTTAATTCTATTATTATATTAAGAGATTAATTATATTATTCAGAGAGCAATTTTTTCTTATTATATTTTAATTCGAGAAAAAATAATTTGCATTACTGTCTCATGTATTGCAGCAATACACGTACATATGTCATAGAAAAAGTTATTACTATACGATGTCGAGAGAGCGAGAAATTTTTCTTTTAAAATTTTCCCAAGTTGAAAAATCACGACGGTTATCGTCGATTGCGGATGCTGGAAATGTCGGCGAGGTTGAGTGGGAAACCCCTTAATGCACGGGAGCATTAAGGCGTCTAATTTCGTCTTTCTGCTTTCTACGTTGAAATGCAATATCGCCGCGGAAGGACTCTGCGCGCAAAGTATTTCCAACATTTCCCAACTATTTCCCAAGCTGGACTGCTCGCTTCATCAATCGCGGTCTTGTTTTCAGACCATCAACCAGTAATCCCATTCCCATATATGTAACGTAGAAAACTGTCTGATTACTTCGCGTCACATTTTAAGTATTACATATTTTTTTTAAATTACGCATAAAATTGAATTAATTAAAATTAATTTTGTACAATTTTGTACAATTTTCCCTATAACAAGAATAAATAAAATTTATATGTATGTATTGTAATCTATTGAAAGTTTAGCAATTACAATGGGCGTATTGCAAAATAAATTTTATCATATTAATTACATATTGCATTGATAAAATTGCATTAATTACGATTTAAAAATTGTATATTTAAAAATGGCTTTGGAACATTGATTTGGAGATATTACAAATGTTTTTATAATTTTCTTCGAATGATATTGCGGTTAGCTATTGTACATATTTGTTGATGTCTTTTTATGAAAAATCGCGAGGAAATAATTGCGAAAGATTTGAAAGAGAAAGGAGTCGTTACATGTCGAATCTAGGTCAAGTATTTGTAGTTATAACGGGATGAACGGGTACGCGGTGTTTAATTGCAGCGTCCCATCCATCCCATCCCATCCCATTTTCCCTCTTCCACTTTCGTCTATATTTACTTGATTGTAGCATCACGTCTTTTGCGAAGGGTACTCATCTTCCGAGACGAAAAAGCATTTGCTTCTGATTTGAATGCATCACAATGTCAGCTTTGCAATTATTATGCTGGAATTAGACACGATCATAGTTTCCTATCTGAAAACTGCTTGCAATTCATTGTATTTTCAGAGATATCTTTCGTTGAACGAATTACAATGACTCTTTTTGATCTGACGAGTTTCGAGTGCCGTATTAATACGACAACGATAACATTTATACTTACTAGGTACATTTTAGAGAACTAAGTCAGTTATAAAAATAGTTCCATTTCCAAATTAGAGAAGAATGAAAATTTTGATTAATCTTTTTTTGTCGGAGCTCTCAAGATTTAAAAAAAGAATCAAGAACCTTCAGTTTTTGTTTGTAAAAACATAATTTTCGGTGTTAATGGATTAATTGTGTGAGATGCTTATCACGGATGTCGAGGTGCAGCAGTTGGTACTGCCATGTGTACACCGTGCGAATAAAGCAATTTTCTCCTCAGAGGCATTTTCAGAAAGAGGGTGCGGAGCCAGTGCTCGGCTCGCGAGCGTCTCCGCCATCCGATAACACTTCGGGATGGATCGGTTTTTTGCTCGTGGAACAATTCTATCCTGGCTATTATCTACCCTCTTTCGCTTTCTCCCTTCGTCTCTTCCCTGCCGCTCCTTTTTCACTTCCTTGCGCCACGAGCCCCCGTCTCCACACTCTTTCGCGTCCATATTTCCGGGCGGATCGCGTCGCGTAAAAACTATAATTGTATAAAAGATGTTCTCAGGCTGGCGCATTGTTCTTCCCATTCCGGCGGAATCGAGCCAAGAAAAGGAATTTCCATAGATCTTCCCATTGATTTCTTCATAGAATCTATCCAGCCGCGCTGGCGATATTCAAAGATTTACTCACTGAAATAAGACGTGAAAATTGGCGCGCGAACATATATTTGTCGGAAAAATTGATTTTTCACATCAGAATATAATATTAAACAATTTACAAATTTATTTACGCAGGATTTAACAGTTTGTACAGAATAAATGGAAAATTCTGAATATTACTAAATTCTAAATAAATATTTCAATTTCGAGAAATAATTGTTAAATATATGAAGACATTAAAAATGAAAATTTGTTGAATCATTAAATGCACTAGAAAGAACTGTGAATACAATTATGAGCGTACTTGTGAGCATTTTTCACGTAGTATTTAATATCACGTAAATACTCTTTAAATACTTAGAATTTGTATATAAACTTTTAAATTTTATAAATTTTCAATTTTGTCTGATCGGATCGGATGAGGGACGATCCCGTCCTTTTCTGCTGCGGCAGCATTTGCGTTTGACTGAACGGCGTGGCCTCATGGGAAAAGCCGAGCTTAATGCCCCGTATTCGCAGCAACTTCTCTGGGACGATTAATGCAAAGTAGCTCATAGTGTCAGTTAGCATAACGCCGAAGGTACGCGCCGGTATCGTGGCAGAGGGGGGTGGTCCTCTAAGCCGGCTTACTGTCGAATGCCGTAGCACTATTACTTCGGCCGTTGGTTGCTGCTAGCGCGATGCTCGCGAGTAATTTGTAGCTTGTAACGGCGGCCTTTGTGCCAATAATATCATATACGATTCTTTGACCATGCGCGCTATATTGGCACACCGACCGGTCGGACCCCCGGCCCCATAAAAGCGCTTTTTGCGCGAAAATGCACCGCGTGCGTCGGATTATTCGGATGTATTTTATGATAAAGGGACCTCTCACTAAATTAAATTTAAACAGTATTGATTATGACTTTATTTAAATGCAATCTATTTTCTGCTTTGACGCTTAATGCACTGCTATTTATAAAACGGCGTATAAGAATTTGTATTTACGTATTATTACGTAAGCGTTTGATTAGCGAAAGAAACATCAGTTAATGATATTAAACATATAGTGACGTGGAAATGGCGTGGATAAAAAATTAGATACGTAATACGAAGTAATAAACTGCACACAGATTCGCTGTAAAGATTCGATGATTTTAATAAAAGGTTAGTGCAGCAAAGAGTAAAATAGATAGCCTTCGCGTGACAGTTATTGGAGTACCGATCTAGAGCACCAGTTTAATAATACAGCATACAATCAATCTTGATACTAGTACGTCATATAAAAAGAACGATGTTTGTATATGATAAGATTTTTTTTTTATATCAATATTCGTAATTAATATAAATCATATATGCATCATCGGTGCATGCTACAAAATTTATGTATATACACAATTTATTTTGTAAGTAAAAAATTCCGTGAGCGTAAAATATACTCGTGAGATCTTTAGAAACTGCGTTAACTGCGTCATCTTCGCGTTTAAGAGTAAGAGACGCGAAAGAAGTCAACATTGATGTTGTTGGTTTTGGAACTTTTGCATGGTAATTTGAATAACAGTGCAGTAAATACTAATTTGGACTGTTCACGCGATGGTGGCAAGTTATGCCTGGTGATAGTGGGAGTTTCGAGAAGCTGTACGAAGCTGTGAAACCTTAGCGGGAACGCAGAGAGTCTTAGATTAATCTAGAGGTGTTGCTGTTGTTGCTGTTTCCAAGCCCAAGTTTTCCTCTAAGATCAAGACGACGTTGGGAGCTCTCACAGGAGAAACAGAGAGAGAAAAGGCGATAGTATTCACATGTCCAATACTCATACAAGATACTATCGAAACTAGCCAAATTCGAAATAAATACAAATGATATCAAAACAAATAACTATAACAAATAATTATAACAAAGACTATATATTTACATTCTTGATAATTTTGTACGTAATGAGGACAATTTGTTTATATTATAGATACGTATAAAAATATTGAAATTAAGTAAAAAATGAACGATTGAAAATTATAACGATACATTACTTGAGTATTAAAACATTTTTCTGGATCAAAAGTTTATTTTAATAATATTGACATACTTGAAACAATTAAATATAATTAATATAAATTAAACATTAAAAATTTCTTTGTCATTTTATGAAAAAAACCTATAGATGTATTTATAAATTATTATAAGTTATGCTTCTTTCATAATAATTTATTTACATATAAAAATTTTTTTTTATTATCTGTATATAATATTAAAACATTTCAAATATTAATTGGTTAAAATATTAGTTTCTTTAAGATTTTAATATTCTTGAGAAATGAATATTAACAATATATTTAAAGAATTAAACAAAGATAGTGGTTCTGCTGCATTCATTGAGATTGATTGGCTTCTTTGTAATTGTAAAGTGCTTGTGAACATCTGTTTGCTATTTTAGCAAATTACTTCTACAATTAAAATAAATGAATTTAAGACAGAAATTATGCGAAAAGTTTTTCCAACTAAGTAAAACCAGCTAACTTTGACACAGTCATGAATTCGTATATACATATATATATACATAACATATATATACGTATATATATATATATATATATATATATATATATATATATATATAAAACATACTTCTTTTCATGTGTATACCTATATAAGATAACAATTCGAAAATTATTTTTTTCCTCAGAAATATTAAATTGTTTGACAAATTTTCGGTAGTGCAGAAATTTATAAATAAAAATACGGTAAATATGATATCAAGAATTATTACATCGTTAGCCTACTTTTTTGAGTTAGTATTTTATACTTTCCATTTAGATCATATCCTGTAATAAACTACAATACCTATCGCGAGATTGACCGAATAAGAAAAGTATATCGCGGTTATCTGAGGTGTCACCTCGTTTTAACACGATTTTTTTACTTCATCGAGCTCGATTCGCTTCAGATCCGTTCACATGAACATATATTTTCGAATTATCGACAGCCGAGCCACGCGACAAATTGCGCCAGAGTGCCCCCCTGCCGATCGCTGACAAGTTTAATAGGTTGTGAAATCATTCTGAAAAATAGTATCGGTCCCGGCGGAATGGGATGATCTCCGACATACTATTTGCGGCTACAGATTTCGAACATTCTGTCAAGGCTTTTATATGAAAGATGAAATATACTGTTCATCCGAGCGATGATTTCAGACACAACTTCTGAGAATTTATGTATCTATCTGTATCATATGTATAAAAGATAGTCGCAGCGTAAAAAAACATATAAATCATTTTATATATCGTCATCAGTAGAAATATTCTTAACGAAAAACAAATTTTAACTTACGATTTCTGTAATAAAATACACAAGTATTTATATATGTTTAAAAATGAATGAATAAAAAAGTATGGTATATTTTTATCTTTTTGAAGGTATATATTTAAATATAGACTTTTGATGGAAATATTGCTAAAACGATAAAGCGGAAACATAGGAAAGGTAAAATGATCAAAATGAACATTTGATCATAATTCCTTTTATAAAGTAAACGCGAACCGATCTCTCGAATATTCACTATCTGCCATTTTACAGTTAGTGAACTGATGCATGTGTGCTGAAAGTCAATAGAAACTAGATGTGTAGAACGGATAATGGAAATCGAAAGACAAGCAACGGTTAGAATATAACAGCAACTGTTTGACGCAGTATGGAAATGCAGGGGATCATACTATGTTATTTGCCTACTACGAATATTAGTACATTCAAATCGATGGGTTGAATGTAATTTGGTCTCAATGTGATCAAAGTGACTCACACATCATAATTTTGTATATGCTAATATATTATCCTCTGACATTCTCGTCATTAATATTTTTGCGTCATAGATATTCAATATTATTTATTATTAGATACTATTTTACTCTAATCTCTGTTAATGATTTTGGCAGATCGTTTATATTCTTTTTTTATAAAATAATATTTTTATAAAATAATATTTTACCAATTTTATATTCATTTAAAGGATTATAATAAAGGATTTTTTATATTAAAATATAAATGGGAATAAAAAAAATATAAAAATTGAATATTGTAATGTACTTTGGTATGCAATATCTGAGTATGACATTTTACAACTTCATTGGAATTTTTAGAGATACTTATATTATACAATATGAATAATAAATTAAATTGTTAAAAAATGTATAAGCGTAGAAACGTTATTTCATAGCAGAATATTTATTTTACAAATATTTGAAAATTCAACAATCCTTTTTAAAAAATTATATTAATACGAGAAATTATCTGAAATACATATTGTACATTAAAAAATGATTTATAATTGCGTATTTTATAACTGTGGATGCAAACAAAATTATATATAAATTAACTATTATTAAATATCATCGCCATGTATATGATTTCTGTGCCAAGACTATTAATCAAATTTTGCACGTTTGTTTTGCATAACCCGTCCCTTCTTGTTTTCTGCATGTCAGTACTTTACAGAGCTGGTCTCTCATCTCATAAATTGACCAAGGTACCAAGGCGCATGTCAGTTATGTTTTATCCGCGAATCCTGAATTAGAAGGCGTGTGGAAGAGAGAATTAGTCGGTCCATAAATCCGTTTCTCGGACATTTGTTTCGCGTACAGGACGGATTAACGATCCCCCGTATCGGGAAGACGTTAAAAAGTTCACCGGACGTAACTCGCGATCGTGAACGAAGCGCTGTTATACAATGTAACGATAACGATTCGACCTCGCTATCTGTTCTGTTCAGTCGCGAAATATTTGCAGCGCTACAGTCAATTCGTTACCTCTCTAGTCGTTAGCTCACGCGATGTGATATGTTAAAATAAGAAATACTAATATTCCTATAAGAAAACCATTATTTTTAACATTATAACGAAATACGATATGAATTAACTGAGCATAATTATGTGTTAAATATAAAAGTGGTACTGTACATTTTTTCATAAGATAATTTAAAAGAAACTTAAACTATGCTTTCTCGATATACTAATATTTTAGTATTTCAAAATAATATTATTGTTACTGATATATTTTCTAACGTCAGAACAGAAAGTTTCGATTTATTTCGCCTTTATTATCTTCGGCGTACGCGGATGCGAAATTATTATTCCGCTCGGGGCCATAGAAACGTCTACGTCCGCGCGATCCAATGATATCCACGTTGAATGTAACAGATTCTAATGGTTATGCTCATGGTTATTGGGCTGCGGCGATGAAAAAAGTATCCGAGAGAGAAAGAAACGGGAGGAGGGAAGACGAGGGAGAAAAAGGAGGAAAGAGAGCGGAGTCCGTGTCTAATTACTATGGCTTATATCTCTGGCTCGTTGAGAATAGTGCCGCTCGTCACTTACGCGATACTTCTGTCTGGCTGCCTTTTCGTTCCTTCCTCCCCTTTTATTTTTCGCGATCCACTACCGGATATCTAAATTATAAGCGCGTAACAGTGCAGTCGGATAAAGCGCAATTTTGGAGAGGTTGTGCTGCGCGGGATATAGCGTGCACGGGAGAAACTTTGTTGCGAGAGTTGAATTATCGCGTGAACTTGCTTCGCGGCGGAGACTACCCCCCCCCCCCCTCCCCCGTAACCTCCCCCGATGGAGGAGACGTAACAACGTAATGGAATATTTAATCTCTTTTTGACTAAATTATTTAAATTCAGGAAGCAATTTCTTTCCTGTTGACGCGTAGGGTATTATTTGCATAATACATTCGCGGTTAATTGGATCCGCTGAAAAATTTACCTTTTGTTTAACAAGATTGTTGCGCGGCTAACAAGCGCCGGTAATTTTACAAGCGATTGCTCGGTCTAACCGAGCATCGCGTGTATGAAATTTTGTTACAGGAGTTTCATTACCAGGCCATGCTCGCTAGCTGGGATACTATTCGAACGATATACTTAACTTCTTTACTATTCAAATTTTCGTCGCAACTTTTGTCGACTGATGCATATAAAATTATTCTTTTGATACGTTATAGTTATCCGAAGTATGGAATTAAATATGAGCGAATAGATCACAATCAAATCAAATATTTGTTAAATTCATGGTTAAAGTTAAAATTGGTTTCTAGCGAAGAAAAGTATAATAGAAAATTAACAATTTTAGAGCTGTAAATAATAATATTATTTTTTTCAAGCAATATTATTACTATAATAAAGTTCTTATTCTAAATCCTAATTTCCATACACATTTAAATTGAGAATTAAAAAAATTCTAATTAAAGGCTTTAAATAAATCGAGGTCAGATATGTAATTAGTAAAGAGATCTGTTAATTAAGAAAAATTGTGCGATTGTTTATCTTACATAAACTAAACTACGAGTATTTTCCAAGTAAAATTAGAGCTATGGTCATAAAAGAAAAAAAAAAAAAAACATCATTTCTACCGCCAAAAGAGATTTACAATATTTCCACGGAAAAAAGTGCGTAAAAACAAGGTACGGTCATATCGCTTTCGTTACCGACTAACTGATGAATCTCAGGTTTCACACACACGTGTGAGAAAAGTCAAACTTGCGGACGATTTTATCAAGTCCACACTGCGGTGTATCTCTGCAGTTGGAAACACTTCACCGCGAGTGTTGAATCAACACCTGTACATACGGTCAACACCGTGCTCGCATCGGTGTTGTCTGTATGTTTAATATGGACGTACGGCCATTATCGCGCTGCGCTTTGAATATTTTATGGGAAGCGTCATTCACGTACATTGGCTAAATACAGGACGCGGGTGCACGCACAGACAGGCAGACTCTCACGCCTACCTATGCAATAACGTAAGCGTTAATCTTTCATTTCGGCTACGCGCGGAACTAGCTTAGATTCGCCGTTAGTTGTTGCCAGCTTTTCGACGGGATATACGTATAACAATTTGCACTTTCGGGTTTACTATTTTCCCGTACGAATTTGAGTTAGTCTCTGTTTGTCTGTAGCCGATATCGCACAAAATTTGCGGACTCACTGGAGATTGTTACTGCATTTTTTTTTTTAGTTTTTTAGTTTTTTTAGTTTTATGAAATTTTATAGAAATGTATGTCTATTGTGACGGCAGAATTGATAAAACTGATAATAGGCAATTAAGGCAATTATGTCTTTTAACAATGTAAAATGAAGATAAGTAAATTTATCATTACATTAATGTATATATTAGATATGTTACTCAAATGTAATCATAGTCATAATAAAATATATAAATTTACTTTCTTACTGTATTTTTTTTTTTTAGTTTTATAAGCTTTATCAAATTTTGTAAAAATATACGTCTATTGCGATGGCAGAATTGATGAAACATAAAACATTAAATATGGCTTTTAACTTGACTTGAATATAAAGTGAAGATAAGTTGATAAATTAAGTGAATTTATTGTATATTAGTTTGCATATCAGTTATTCAAATATAATCATAATAGATAAAAATAAAATGTATAAATTTACTTTTTTAAAGCACAAAGAGCTTTCCGTAATTTTAGTTTGTAACAAGAATGGTAAATACAATGTAAGAAAAGGCCATATAACAGGAGAATAAAGATACGTCTGTGTCTGGGTAACGTCGATCTGGTAAGGAAAAGATTTAACCCCAAAGTTAAGGAGTACTCCAGAACATCGACTGGAAAGGCAGACGCTTCGCTATGGTTACACCGCCAAAAGAGGACAAAGTAATAAAGTTGATGGTAGCGACGGAGGAAGGAAGGAGGTGGCGAATGACGAAGAAAAAGAAAGACGAAGTAATGAAATGGAAAAGTTTCACACTGTGCCTCCTTTTACTTGTAATGGTCGGTAAACGAATTAAAGAGCCAGGAATCTTCATCGCCATGGGTTGGAAGTAACTCGTAACGAGAATATTTTTAGATTTCTCCAGGCGAACCGGGCGAACTATATATATATATATATATATATATATATATATATATATATATATATATACAGCATGTATATATATATATATATATACACACATCGGATCGGTGTGTGTGTGTGAGTGTGTGTGTGAGACACACACACACACACACACACACACACACACTACATCGATCCGATGTTTCGTGAAGACATCGATACCTCCTTTGAAAATATCTCTACTTTTCGTCGTTTGCGAAGTTTTCTCTTTCTTCAGATTGAGATGCCGAACTTGTTTGTTGCCGCAGGATACTAATTTAAGCATTTCCATTTCTGTAATATCGATTGGTGTTTTTTTATCTTTTATCTTTTACTCCTCTCTTGGAAAAAAGATTTAAAATTTTTACGATTGAAGATAGCTATTTATTCTTTAATGTGGAAAACGTTAAAGGAAAAGTTAAAGGAAATAAATGAAGACAGTTAATGTCAAGAGAACTAAATATCTTTATTAAGCTTAATATCTTTTTACAAAAGTTTTCAATTTTATATATGAAAGGTCTATAGAGAAATATCTTTTATAAAGAAAACGAATATGAAATTAATTATTAATTATTTTTTCATATATATTGTTAATTATTTTTACAAAGTATTTGTTGTTATATCTGTATTTTGAAATAAACTATTATAAGGATGTTTTTACTTATATATATATATATATATATATATATATATGATTAATTATTATAACAAAATTTGTTGCTGTCGGCAATATTAATAACTTTATTACAAGTAGAAGACTAATCAAAGTTACAAACGATAGAGATAATCTAACGTGTTAGAATTTTCCAAGAATTGTGTTTGAAAGTACGGTAAACGAATCTTTCTATATCAAACCATTACTCGGTATCCTCTTGCAAGCGGTAACTACCCGGTGCAATAAATTTGACGAACTTGTATTCGATTAGCACACATGCGTCTCACCATATAACTTTGATGGTATTCAAGCTGTCGGGGAAGTGGAAAGTTACACTACTTCCACTTAACGCATTATGCGGTTACAGTCGGGTCACGAGCTTCAAAGTGTCCAACGTCTGTCGGTGCACGAGCAGTCTGTGTGTATTTTGCATCAAATACGCCCGAGACAAATGAGGTAGCATGCAATTAAAAAAAAAAAAAAAAAATCAAGCGAAATATGGATTACTCTTAAAAGCAGTAATAAAAAGTATTGCTGGCATAGCGATCTTAAGATCTAAGAACGGATTAACACATTTTTTTCAACATAATTTTTGATCGAATATAACAGAGATTTAATTATCAACACGCTTAATCGCGACAATGACAGTTTTGACCGACGAGCAATCGCTTCTTACACACGCTACATATACGTCGCGCTTACGTATGTGATAGCACGCTTACGATAGTTAACAATGGCACAACATTTGGAATGTCGTATTTTCAATGCCTTCCACTTGGAGTTACATGTAGAATGAGGATTATAGCCCTGCACTCTTCATGCAGGATTAACTTTTGCGCAAACAGAGAGAGCCTTTTACTTCCCCTCTCCTCCCCTCCCTCTGGCATTCACATTCCTCGGCGTGTTTGTACGCGGTTCCGTTTATTCTCGTGGTATTCCTCCTCTCATTTTCCGTTATGTTCCTTCCACATTGTGAAGTACGATCGTCGGGTTTTCCTTCCTACTCCGGTAACCGTACATACACACCGACAGATTCACACGCGGTTGAGCACGGCGTGTTTCCGCGTTAGCCAACCGGTTTGGCTGACATTGAGGGGGATTGCTCGTGGTGCGGTATATTTACCGAATCAAACCAAACCTACGACTTTTATTCGGGGATTTTTGTATCGGGGCACCGGCAAATCCCAGTAGCGGATCAAGCCACCGACACACAGGTATGTCGAGCAATCGCGCGGAAATCGAAAACCTATTCGACGTATCGGGGTGCCGAGCCCGCTTCGTTCTCGCCCGTCAGTGTTTGTTAACGGCTCGTGATAGAACAGGATCCGGTAGAATTTAGTTGTAATACGCTAAATGTGAGACGCATGTAACAGCTGTATTTGCTACAAATTGATGGAACTCAATTCGAATGATGCACGGAATACCTACCCCCGTATTCGATCGAGTTTCAATTTTTCTTTTTTTTTTTTTTTTTTTTTTTTTTCGCAAACGTATTGTACATTTTTGGTGCAACGCGTATTCTTGCTATCTGGCAACATATGAATTATTCTTAAAATTTTTACAATTTTTTTATATTTAAATATTAATTTTTGAAATGTAAAATTCATTTTACATTTCAATGTAAATGTAAATGTTCAATGTAAATGGAAAATTGATTTTTTTTTCTTATTTCAAGTTACTCAATTTATGTGAAGATTAGTTATATATTTATTTTATTATTTAAAGTTAGTGATGTACATACGCGAATCATATATTTTAGAAACATGACAATTAATTTTGAATTTTATATTGAGTAGACATATCGCTTTTATACTGCCTATAAATTATTTTTTTTAAACTCTTTTGAAAAGAAGATTTTGTTATAATAGTATTATTTTATAATTAAAATATTTGCGTGCGTTAGACTAAGAACCAAATATATCTTCCAGCCTTTTCTAAGATATAAGTTCTGCTATGTCTGGAACATATAATTTAATAAGTTAATTTGGCATTAGACCAACGCTCTGAAGTTTCTGGTTTCTGTCCAAGCGAAATTATACGGTTGTACAGAGTCGAATAATTAATTAATTATCAAGCCGTTGGCGAATATATACAACAATTTCATATAACATTTAGATTAAAAATAAACAATTTTATATATAACATTAGATTTAAAAATACATTTTTAAATAAATGAGAAATTAAATTATTTTCTAGTTCGTCTCGTGTAAATAACAATTGCTCAGGACAATATTGCTTTGGTTTAAAAATAACTACTACGAATGATTTCTAAAAGCTGTAATTTCTTGAAAGCTATGAAAAACAATTTAACATTTAGAAAGTTCTACAATTTCCGGCTTTGCGGTATTTGTTCGTCTTTCTCTTTTATCTTGATTAGACCTTACTTTGCTGTTTTGTTTCTAATAATTTGTTGATGAGTTGTTGATGAAATTTTTCTCAAGAAAAAATTAACAATTAACAGTAAATTGAAAAAAAATAGTTTTGAAATAGTTTTACAATAGATATCACGATCTTATGATAACGCAGACCTTCGATGAAAAGTTTATTCCCGTAGAAAGAATTCGCTCCCCCGATAACGATAGAAAATACATTCGCAATAACATCGGGAGAAATTCCTAGGTTAAAGGAAATGTTTATCGGGGAGAGAGTAACGCGAGATACGATAGATATAGTCGGTAGAATCCAGAAAGTATAAGTAGATACTCCCGCGTCTTTCCCAACGGGGAACATCGAACGATGCTGAAAGTTGCGTGTGTGGATATAACGTAGATGTCAATATCGCCGACTGCCTCTACATTTTGCTTCTTTTTTCACTCTTCTCTTTTGTATGTAAAACATTATTTGCGCGCATCAAATGCGACCGTTTAAACGGTCTTGCTACGAGAAATAGCCACTTCTCACGGTGCACTGAAAAACATGCCAAGCGAGGTCGCCCTTTTTCCACGTTAAGTCGTCCGGTTCATGCCAGTTTTCCCGGAATTTGTTTAGAACAACAACGGCAAAAAGGCACCTCACCCTTTCTTCATTGGATATGTCGTTCACAATTATATTTTTTGCGACGTAGCGCGTATTTCTCGTTATGCCACGTAAAAACTTATGCGCGCTTGTTTTCGTATAAATAGCTCAGAATTACGATTAAAGAGCTAAAATTTTTCCTACTATTTACTGTTGTTGTGTGTACTGTTGTTGTGTGTACATGATAAATTCGTAGGAGTTTGCATTTAATGCAGAATTATCGCAAATATCGTATTGACAGAATTATCGCAAATATAGTACGCAAAAATCGTACTGACTTTCGGTTCAATCTAATTTATAAAATTTTTAACATCGTAAAATCTTAAAAAAATTCTTATAATTGTGTACGCGTGTTCTGTTTGGAAAAATATATAGATATTTATCCACTTGCTATGCGAGGAAATATTATTTGAGCAATTCAACACAATTCGAACGATCGTTAATTTAATAATGAAATAGCTACGAAAAACCTATCTGAGACTATAGTTTTGCTATTAAATCAGATCATAATTGATTTAACGTTTTATTTGTAATTTCCAATATCCGGTCTATATTTCCATACACAAAAATAATTTTGATTCTAGTTATTGTATTTTTAGTTATCGTTATTTTTACGGTGCTATTAGATCTTTTTTTTATCCATTTTTGGAAATCTTTTTTATATGTAATTTTATATGTAATTTATAATTAATTTTTTTATGTATGGTGATATTTTTTACTTTACCATAAAGTAAATATTAATTTTTTATTTCTTTTTCGTCCTTTAATTACGAGTTCTCCCAAGTGTGCAATTTTATATGGACAACTCCATTGTTGCATAAATACATTAGATTACCTTTGTTTTACTTATTAATGCAGAAAACGTAATTGCTGAATGACCATCCGGAGATGTGAGAACTGTTACGTTTCCAATCTATATGGCAAGAATTTCCTATCTATCTATTTACTCTCAAGATAACTCTCGCACCGTTGGCGTTCACTTGTATCATTTCTCCGTGTCAAAATCGGATTGACTAATGAATTTGCGCCGTTCGGACGGGACGCCATCAATGCCCATCGAGGACAGATTTACTGTCAATTTGCTCGTATAAGCTCGAAATCCTTGGAAATATCCAATCCGCATTCGTGACTGCTGATCTAGGTTTCGATCTATTACAGATACGGTGCGAGATTACCGTGCGATGGGCAGCTGCGATATTTACTATCTAGAATGTTACTCTTCTCGAATATGAATATGACATCGATAAATTTTGCTGGTTCTAACGATGATGAATAATATATTAATAATGAAGAATAGTTATATTTGCGAAGTTTAAAAATCCAAAAATAAAACGGCTATTTATCGTCGATATAACTATTTTTCATTTTTAATATATTATTTATCATTGTTAGAACCAGCTAAATTTTTTATATAATATTTTAATATATATATATATATAAATATATAAATATATAAATATATATATATATATATATATGTATATATATATATATACATATAAAATATAGGTATATATTATTATTAATTATATTATTATTAATTGTAAATCTCTTGTAATTTAAATGATAGCAAATTATAGTAAGTGCCATTTAAATGTTTGTTTCCAATATGATGGACATATTTTAGAACTGCTGACATGCCACATGTATCCATTATCGAAAATAATTCTTGTATCTAAACGTTCGTTTGTAGTTCGTGGCATAGTAATTAAACTGTGGTGTTCCGCAACTATGTTTACTCGAAGGGGCGTAAAATCTACACACAGTAGTCCGCGCCGTGTTTACAACGAATAGTCTCCAATTCGCCAGAACTTATTACACTTTGGTAGGTGTTTAACCGCCCTTATTCCTATTATTTCACTCTGGTTGCTATTATCGTTGCTAGTAACCTAATGGTTGCCATAACGAAAATACAATAACAAGCTCATCAAATGTGATTGTAGATTTTCATAGTAAAGCAATCGGCTAATAACATGTTTGCAGATTGATATTGACTCAATTATAACTCCATTATGTACATGCTAGAATTTCAATAACATATTGGATGGATACACACGCACGCACAGTTGTCGAAATTTACATAATCAAGACTTAAAAAAAAATATTTTTACGACTCAGTCTGCAGAATTTATGGAAGTCTGTAACAGAGGCAAAATTATACTACATAAATATAATATAAGAGATTGTTAAAGACATTGTATTTTGACGTACATGGAAAATGATATTTGATAAATCCAATGATTAACTTTTGTATTTGTATATAATTTGTAGATTGAAATTATATTAAAACGGTAAATCTTTTTGTATTATATTTAATTTTCTTTCTTTTACTTTTCGCATAATGAGCATTTATAACCTTCTCATATTCTGCTCTTTGTTATACTATGAGAATACTGAGACCTGCGGCAACCTTAATGAGCGTCTTTTTGTAAGTTTCAGTTTTTTGTCGGTCGCTTTTCTACGGATTCCATTTCTTCACGACACGTTACAGAGTTCTCGCATTTATATACCGCGTTAGGAAGCCAACATCCTCGTTACATCAGCGCCGTTGGTACAGACAGCTATTTTAATTTCACTGATTTTATTCGCGATAGAAGTAAACGCGTTAGCGTGATTTAGAAGCATGAATAATGTCAAAGACAATAACGTCAGGTGATTGATGACGTAGGGAATATACCAAAAAATATTCTGCATAGATATTGCGATATATGCATACATGATAATCGTGCACTTATTCTTCCTTATATCGACATTTCGTGATCGATGAACAGTAAACGTATCGTTAATTTTTCTACTGCCAATTTCGCTATTCTGCCGAATAGCAAGAGGGTTAACACGATAACTCGCCGGAGTTGTTAAAAAATACGAGTATTGCTTGTCGACGGAGCGAGAGAGAGAGAGAGAGAGAGAGGGGGGAGGGAAAGCGAGATAGCGCTGGCTTAGTGGATGGTAAATCGATCGTAGAGCGACGACTTTTGTAACCCTTGGTCGCCATCGATCTTGCGTTTCGCCAGTGTCAAGGTAAACCACGCTTTCACATTGTAACGTTCTGATAACACTAATCTGTAGTTACTGGGCGATAGGTCGATTTAGCTACCCATATCTCCGTGTATGTTGATATATATCGGTGGAGCGGTGCAACATTATTGGTAAATTCGTGCGACAGAGTCGTACAGTGGCCGGGGTGGCTCGTGGGTTGGATGAAAACAGCGCGGAACACACACGAACGGAGTCGAGAATAGTCAGAAGAGAAAGGGGTGAAAGGAGAAAGGGTGGGAACGAGAGAGAGGGGGGGGAGAGGGGGAGAGAGAGAGAGAGAGAGAGAGAGAGAGAGAGAGAGAGAGAGAGAGAGAGAGAGAGAGAGAGAGAGAGAGAGAGAGAGAGAGAGAGAGAGAGAGAGAGAGAGAGAGAGAGAGAGAGAGAGAGAGAGAGAGAGAGAGAGAGAAAGAGAGGAATTGGCCGATCTAACCGTTACAAAATAGGCGTGTGGTCGCGTTTGAAATCCGGATATGGCTATTCTGCTTTCGGGTTTAATGTCGCCATTCTCCGTTCGGCTTTCGATTCCGAGCGGTATCCATATATCGAGTGTGAACAGATGATACGGGTTTACTCGTACTTTTTCTATATATCACGTCGTCTGATAATATAGTTAATAAGAACTGTCGCTTTTTATAATGCATCCTTTTGACTATGCATCATATTGTACTAAGGAGTTTTATCCTACTTTGCAATTAGATTATCTGCCTTTTGTAAAATAACAAGAAAACTCTTTTCAGAAAGATCCTGCTTTTTTGTCATTTATTCTATAATATTTGATATCTAAAATGTAAGATTTCCGATATTTTATGTAAAAAGATCAATTGTGATCAGAAAACAGATTGTGGAAATCAAACGCCGTAGTTGAGAAAATTATTATCTTTATCGACGCCTTACAATACGAGGAATCAATCTTTCAATTCAGAAAAATCCATTTCAGTTTAAAAAGATTCAAAAATGGAATTGAGATTGGAATTCTATTAATAGCAAAAATTGCATTTTAAATCGAAATAAATAATTTTATGATAAACACGGTTGTTCATGTGCACATGACTAATAATACTAAATTTATTATCAACATCATTTAAAAAATATTTTGGAATAAATTTTATTTCTACTTTTTAAATAATTAATTGTTGTTAAATATTTTCTATTGAATTGTAATTGTTCTTTGTTGAATTGTAACTGTTCTTTTTTTAGATTAAATTTATTGTGTCGTTTTTAGCAATGATAGCACAAAATATTGCATTTTAGAATTGGATATCGTTAAAGTAAATATAAGTGAGGTGAATACAATAATTAGTGATATTTATCCAAATAACTTATTTTTCGGAACTAAAACGAGTAATTTTAAGAAATGTCCCGCTCGTTGCGAGAGAAGATACGATCAATGTTATCGACGAAATTTACAAAATGGCAGAAACGGTTAAAATAAAAAGAGGCGAAACGCGAATAGACGAGCCTTGTCGTTGAAAATGGAGTCGCGCGAGTAGATTGGGGTCGTTTCAGCAGGTCTGGCATGTCGCCGTCATAAATCTGCGGTACTCAGTGGTTCCGCTGTGAGAGGTGCAAGTTTATAACGTGACGAAGTCCACAGTGGGGAAGTAGATAGCGACAGTAGAACGGAGATAGACAGCCGGACAATGAGAAATAGAGTAACAAGAAGTGAGCGAGGAGGAAGGAAAGGGAGGCGGGGGGGGGAGGGGAGGATTCGAGAAGAGGGAGAGAAGGAGAAGAGAAGGTCAATTTTATAGGATGGGGGCAAAGCACGGGCAGCACAAAAGTTATTAAATTTGATTAGACTTTGCCGCATAGCGGTGCAGAAACACGGACAGGGGAGGTTGAGAATAGAAACGGGAATGTCGGGCCGACCAAGAGAGGAACGGTAGATTTCACCTGGGGTTGGTGGTCGCACCGCGAGAAACGCCGGCTTGGCTGGTATGAGTTTCGAACTGGCATAGGTACCGTCGGGATATCTATGGCTTATGACACCGCCACCACCAACCTCTTCTCTCTCTCTCTCTCTCTCTCTCTCTCTCTCTCTCTCTCTCTCTCTCTCTATCTCTATCTCTCTCTCTCGTCATCCGGACAACGCGGTTTGCACACACACCGTGTCTCTATCGGACCTATATCGTATTAAATATAATTGTTAAAGTTCGCTCGTGCGCAGGGATTACGACAGTTTTGACAATTTACGTTATTGTCGCGAGGCAGGAGGGTACTCTCGTATCGCCGCACCACTTCGACACGGTGGCCGCGATAATCGATGCGCGCGCGAACTTTCCATACAGTAGACGCGTTTGCCCCATTGTACATTTTCATCATGTGCGCAATGATAGAACGAACTTTGCAAGAAGAAATTTTTAGTCGTATCTCTTCTGTGTTTTATTAAATTTCCGAGGAAACTTACTTGCATGTATACTCTACTTTTCTCTCTAAACATATGCTTTTTCCCTCTTTGTGTGCGATATTATTGAATTTATGATAACATCATAGCAATCGCTTAAATAAAATTTACGTTGCGAAGGAGAGTGCAATGAGAGAAATTTACATGCGACTCTCTAAATCTTTTGTCTCGTATGATGCGCGAAGAGACACGAGTAACTTCGTAAAACAGCTGGAACAAATACGTCAGAGTAATCTGCAAAACTTTCTCGATCATCGAGTTGCTCTCCAAGGAATAGTTCACGTCCGATTTATGATGGCAGAAAAAAAATAAGATATCGATCGAGAGGCGCCTTATTTCTCGATACGACGCCTTCCAACTCCGACGGTGATATGGGGGATCATTCGCATTAAATTCCTCAGAGACCTTCGATGGAACGTTCGCCGAGCTCGAACGTCATATAATGTCGATTTCTTTGTTCGCACGATTTTCATCCGATAAGCGACAGTCACGCGCTGTCGAGTGTCTTCGGAGATTGGCCAATCGACCAGATTCCCAATGGAATTATCGTAAAAACGTGACAACGAGTCGCAATAATTTTATTCTTTCTCATTTAAATATATCTTTTTAATACCAATATAAAACTGTAATATTGTAAATAGTATATCAAACGTTTTAATTAAAAATATTATTTGCCCGATAATTATTTAATTAATTAATTTACATAATTATGTATATAATTATAGCATAAAAAATTGTAAATTCAGGTTTATATTATGTTCTTTTAATTTTAAATTTAATTGGTTGATTAATATTTTAATATTTTATGCAAATATACAAATATAAAAATACATTAATTACTGTATGCATTAATTACTTTATAGCGTTACTAGCTTTCAATTACATGTTTTTTTCGTATGTTTTTTTATTATTAAATTAATCTTATTTATTATCTAATACTCGTTGAGATGAATATAAAATATAATATAAAATGAATATAAAAAAAACTAATTGATATCATTTTTCCCAATGATGTGAAATAAGCGTTTTTTAAAACTTTCGATTGAATCTTTTGGTCTGTGCTAATACTCGTTGAAAAGATTTTCGAGGACTGGCTAAAATGTCGGCCGTATAATGCGCGAGTCCTGATAGTCGGCGTTAAGCCGGCACTAGTGGAGCAGGTCTACGTGGGATCAGACAGTGGTGCAGCCTATAAGTAGGTCAGCCTTGACTGCGACACTACGTGCTCCGTAAGCCGAGCCAGAGAAGATATTGCTCCCCTCTGTTCCAATTCGTTCATACGGGTTGATCTTCCATTTTAGCTTAATTAAATGCCAACCATTGCCTTAGCTTTTGTCGTCCTTTAAATAAAGATCCTGCTTGTGATATACTTTAAATAATGGAAGACTTGTTTTAAGATTAATTACACGATATATTGCGTTCTTGTCGTAAAAATATTATTTAAACGATCGTGATCGTTATAATAATAATATATTTGTAATAATTACAAATATAATTATATTTAATAATTTATTGTACTCGTGTACGATGCGGCGTTATAATGTTATAATTTTTATGATATTTTTTTATGTTTTACTAATTACTTTAAGTTGGTCAATTTACATTTTGTCAGACATTTTGTAAGTGACAGTACGATTCAAACGTTTGTCGAAGTTATGTATATGTCTTTTGGTTTATATAAAGTTATGTACACAGCTGAGGACAAATCCGGATCAGTCGGTGCGATTCGGTGCGAATCGTTTAATAACGCCAGCGCATAGAAAGCTAGTAATGGCCACTGCAATAGGAATGACCATCGCAGTACTCACCGAAAACGTCGCGAGAATTGGATAAGCACGTGCAGGAACATGGTCCCTTATTTCCAACGTAATCCTCTTAAGTAACGAGAGGGAAGCTATGCTTCTTGTTGGCCGAGGGCGCGCTTATATATGAAAACAATGCTTTCCGCTGGCAATATGGTTGAAATCGCCTCGGGAAAACGAGATCGCGCGGAATGAGGGTGCGAATGGCGGTGTACATTTCGCAGGGGTTGCGAAGGATTTTTGCGAATGATTTTTTTTTTGCGGAGGTTTCATTCTCTGAAATCGAGTCGTGTGTCGGTCGTAAGTCCCAGGACGACGCAAACACAGCGACGCCGGAGTCGTTGTCGTAATCGTCCACCCTCGTCGTCGTCGACTCTTTTGCAAATCGGCGACGATAACGCCGAACGGTGGCTCGGATCGTTAAATTATATGCGATAATCGAAATTCGTGAAATTTGCGCAGCGGCTTATCATACTTATCGTTCGGTCGGGATGCCCCACTCGCTTCGTTTCCTCCGGCGACGTTCATTGCTTTACTCCTCACGTTCGCCGGAGTCCCACGACTAAAAGTGTTTGTGCGCGGGATACTTTGCAAGAATGGTATCAGAGTTTTCTTCGAAAAGTAAAGTAACACATTCTTGTTTCTTCCGACAACGTGTAATGACGACAAGACGACACGGTGTCATATTAATAAAATCCACAACATTATTATATATCGTTTGTTTAAGTTGTAATAAAGAGACAGAATGAAAATTTTTACGATGTGACAATTTATATAAGATAAAATAATATAATTTAGCATAACAATGATTTTTAACGATGATCATTAAAATGGACACGGAAGGATCATTAAATTGACGTTTATTAATTTTACTACAGTTATTAATATCATGATGTTGTCTCATTACTCGAGTATCTCGGTTACTTAATTACGTTGTACTCGCGTATATTTTCTTTTGTCTATTTTCCGCTTTGTATTCTGATTAAATCTTTTAGACAAAAAGATGCGTTACCTTATACCCTCCTTGGAAAAAGGATCTTTTCTCACAAACTCGTTTACAAGAATAGTTTTTCGCGCGGCTTATTATTATTTCTCCGGGAATGTATCACGCATAAACAGAATAATTAAATCCTTTATCTTCCGCGTTTCTTTGCCGCCGTTCTGTTGTTGCGAATGAATTTTCTGCAAATGCTTTCGTTAGAACGGCATATTGTCGCGCAAAATAAATTCGCAATGTGCTTAGACCGCAGCATGCACGTTTAATGACATTATCAAAGCTATGCCAACCGCGATCGCAAAGCTATTTCCGTAAATTATGTCGCGCGGTATGGTGCGTCAAGCTTCAGGAATCCCTCAGAATACCAATATCGCGGCTCTAATTACGACAATACAGTTAACAATGACCAATAATATCGCTATTAAGCTACTGTAATATTCATCACTTATCCATTAAGTGATGACATGGAAGAAAAACAGATAAATCGAAATGTTTGTCACGTTGGCATATCTGCTTGCAAAGAGCATCTAACTGATAGAATATACAGGCCGTCCCTATTTGCAGAGATATAACATTTGACTGCATTAAACTTTAGACCGAATGGATAACCAAATTTTATACTCAATTTTGCTCCCTCTGCAGGGATGATCAACACAGTCATTTGGGCTTAGCAAACTAACGAACTCGAGTTCAGCATGCTACAGACATTTTGATACGTTTACACTTTACGTAAATTTTTCTCAATAATGATACGATTAATAATTAAAGAAAAGTAGAAGCAGAATATAATTTAGTCCAAGAAAAATTAAGATCTAGATATATAAAGAAGATCTGGACAGATAAAAAAAAGTTAAAATTTAGATACGTAAAAAATTTTATTTGAATTAGAAACGCTACTTAAGTTTAAAAGAAGAATTATTTTATTCTCAAGATGAATTTTATTAATATAATATTTTGAGAGATATTTTTATCGTTTAATTTTAAATGTGGAAAGGAAAATTAAAAATTTTACGGAGGAGAATCGATTAGCGGAAAATTCAAAAGCAAATATAATGACGTTATTTCTGACGCATTATTTTGTACGTATCGATGACAGCATCACAGATGCATTCGGATTTGCGGTTTTTGTTATTGCCCAATGCGGTTCGTGATCGCCGCTTAATTATACCGTCTCAATTTCGCCAGGAATAGCCGCTCTCTTTCCATTCCGGTTTGGAACGAAGTCTCTCGGTTTCGATTGCGCGCGAATCAAGCGTTGAGCAGCGTTGAGCGTTGAGCAACGTGAACGATGATCACCATCGGCTGAGCTATTCCAACATACGAAATACGGGCCGTCAAATACCTGTCGAACGATCGCGAGGTAAGCAGGAATCTCGGGAATGCCTCTACTCTGCGTTGCTGCGTGCCGCGGAGAGCCCGGGAGAAAATTTCAGGTTTCTCGGTCGGATTTGCGGACGAGAGTATCGGAAGCATGGCGGTTCTACTAAACTAAATACCATCCCGCAAAAGTCGCGAGATTTCAAATCTTCCTTTGTATGCGAGTTGCGGACCGCGCTCGCGTTCGCGTTCGTGGATCGCTTGCGAACGATCGCGAAATCAGTTTCCCACCGCGAGTTCCTAGCGAGTTTCCTAGAGAGGAGGGGGGGGGGGACCCGAGGCCGATATCGTCCGTTTCCACGAGTGTGCAATTTCGATTTTGATTAGAATAGAATTCGCCGCGATTGTGATTTTAAGTAATTATAAACGAATAAACGAAAACAGACGCGGCGTCGGGCTGATTTTTTTCTAATGTGAAACGTTATATTTTTTCGAAACTCGGCTCGCGTGTATTCTGACAATTAGTACGCGCTTTCCATCCTCTCGCTACGTCAACAATATTACAGATGCAATGGCGAAGGCTGGGCAATAAAAGGCTATGAGAGAGAAATGCGTTCTGCGAGTTCTGCGTTCTGAGTAAATAAAACGCAACCGCTTTGTTGAAGCGTATCATAAAGTCGAGATTCATTCGCGTATAGGATTCGAAATATTTTTAGATTATGCGCGAGTTGCGAGCTCGTATGTGAGATATTAAAAGTAAACCAAATTAACTCTTCTCGCGCTGTAAATTGCGAATTTCAGAATAAGAGGACACGTATACTCTTCGTCCGTTTTGTAATTAATTCTGCCTTGATGCATGCGAAATGGCGTTTTTGCAAAACTTTATAATCTCATTGGGCAAATGTGCAATGACGCGCTGCGTATGCTCATGGCTTTTTAATTAAACATCTCATAATGGCTTCGCGACACGCGATTCAGATGAAGCGAAATCGAAGAAGGAGATACGATAATATTGGAGGAGAAGAGTTTCACTGTAAACGAATAGTAAAATCGCGATTGAGGTGTGAAAGTTATAAAGAGAGACTATAAACCTTTGTACGCAATAAAAAAAAAAAGAAATATTAATAATATTAAACAATGTGTGCGCGAATAAATTTAAAAGATGTTTTATTCTTTTAATGGTGAAATCTTTTCATTTCTGTAGTGTTATATAATATATAAGCAATTTATGCCGACCTTTAATAATCTCTTTCGGTACGTTATAATATAAAATATAATTATATATTCGAAGGAATCTTCTGTAAATTTTAATTTATAATTCAGAATTTAATTTATATTACTCAATTGTTGATATAAAATATGTTTTTCATATTGATATTTAAAATATATTTAAAAAAATAATGAAAATAACAGTTACAATATTTAGGTAGTATATATACATTTTGCAATTTAATCATAATTTATAAATTAATAATAATTTTATTTCCCATGAATTATTTATCTATTTTTGGTTTGGTCCAAATTATAACGGGAATTTTGGAACTTTTGCAAGACTTGTTTTTACAAGAAATGATTAATTACATGAATTGAATTGTCTTGGTTGATTAAAAACAAAAAGATGAGAGGCACTTTGGGCGGCTCGAACGGTTAAACAAATTGCTCCTCGTAAGTCGATTTACTTTGGGACAGCTGTAGCGACTCAACCAACCGGTGGACGTTCGCACGTGTGAAATCCAGTTTGTAAAGAGCGTCTTAACCCGGGAGCCATGGCTGGATGAGTCGTTTCGGCTGCGGGGTGGTCTTGCCTCGTTAAGACTACGCCGCAAACTTGGGGAAGTGCTCTCGGTGTCCGCAAGTCGCCGATCACACGGCCTGCCGGAAACTCGGAGAGAACGGAGGCATGGAGTTCCTTCGGTTTAGGTGCATCGGGGAAGGCACTGCAGGGTAACTGCGGCAGTTGCGGCAGAAGCAGCGTTCGTTTAAAATTTATGAGCTAGGCGTGAGTAATAATCTTAAAATATCAGATACCTCCGAACGAACCGAGGCCATTAAATATCTGTTTCTTGACACTATCGGCAATCACTTTGCATAGCGGGGTATTCCCCGCGTTTTATAAAATGTTCGCGCGTTATATAAAAATATATAGATTGATTTTTTTTTTTTCGTAAATAACGGTAGAAAGAAGAAAAAAGATAAAAGGGTGGCTATCGTGTAAATATAAATTTAGACATTTTATATATGAAAAAGAGATAAAAGGTAAAAGAATAATCAAGACAAGATGTAATTAATATCTTAATATTTTATTTCTTAATCTAGGTAATTAATTAATTATGAATGATAAAATATCAAAAGTTATAAAAAATTTTTTTCTAGTTTACTAAAATTGACATAATATTTTGATATCTCTATTTTTAAAATTCGTCCATATCGCGGTCCTGATCATATTTTCAAACTGGACATATTATTCTCAAAATAAATAGCGTATCGATACTCGTATCGGTACTTGCATGCAAATATAACATTAATATATATTTCAGTCAACAAAAATATTTTTGCTGCGAAATAGTTTCGATCAAATATTCCGTTGTAAAAACAACTTGGGACAAGAATCACTCATTCCAATAATATTTCTTAGTCACCATGAGCTATCATTTGCATGTGTAGATATGCAGTTATGGACATACGCTTTACATAAAAAATTTCGATATGAATAATGAAACTTAAAAAAAGTCGAGTTCATTACCATGGTAAAAAAGTTCGAGATTACTCTTTCTCAAAAAGTAACTTGGTGTATTTATACTTTTTTCCTTATAGACACTTCAAATTGAATAATTAAGTGAGTTAACTTTGGGAAGTTTACTTAAAGTTGTCTTTTGGAATAATACCCTTAGGGGTACTTCCACTGTGCGCATTACTTTTCTTTCATTTTACTACATGATCCTTTATATTAAATATATCCATTAAAAAGATTAAAGCGTGTCAACTTCGTACATTACAAAATACTAATACTGATACTGACTGAACTAATAATACTGAACTAATGTTATTATAATTAATTACATACATTATTAATATTAGATACGTTATTGATATTAGATTCTGTTTGTTTGAGTTTTCTTTTTATATTACGATGTATATTATCTTATTAGTATTGGTATTTATTCGATAACTTTAGTATTATGTTAGATAAAAAAAAAAAATGATTAAACAGCATTTTACATTTTTAGTTATTTTCGTAATATTTCGTATATATTATTTTACATCATTGTAAAATATTTTTCGCTAAGGTAACCGGCTTACAAATAGCTCGAGGTAGATAGTGCGATTCATATTACATCCGCATTCTCTTTCAACATTTCCGTTAATATCGGACATGCGCACACTTTGCGATACTACTTTCAGCGTAATCAGACAACTGAATATCGTTTCTAGGTCGAATCAAATATCATCGAGTATTTCTAGTCCTTGCGAGCTGAATTGAGACGAGTAACCGGATCACCTTCATCCTCGAAAGTTATTTTTTAATCATCGGCGGATTTCCATTTTTCGCCGGGATTTTGCACCACTCTTCCGTTTCTCGTTCAAAGCCTAGCGGATTCACGATGCTTGATCTAAGCCGCGGTTATGATCTTTACAGCTAGACCACCTTTGTAAAACGATAAAACATATATATTTTAGTCACGAAGGGAAAGTCGCGTTATCAATCAAATATGTATCACGTATATACCGCTCCTTAAACATTACGCATGTTGCGTAATAAGGTAATAATCGAGAAACGGCAGAGCGAGATGGAAAACAGGAAAACTAATATGGAAGATACCTCAATTTTTCGAGGGATTGTCTTTCGAATTGTGCCACCCCCTACTCTGCTCGCGTTTTATCGTTCTTCATTTCTACACACGGTGTCCTTTTTCATCGTTGTCTCATTTCCGACATTCTGTTATTTAGCTTTTTTCTCGTTAGCCTTTATATTTCTTCTCCGGTAGTCAGTTTATCTCCTTGAATTTTGTCTCCTTTTCTCCGCTTCTTTCATTAGATCTATATCTCGTGTTATTTTTTTGCTTTCTTACTTTATCTCTCATTTCCTTCCCATGTTCTCAACCTTTTTCTAAATTCCCGCTTTCCCCCATGTTATTTATATTTGAATTTGTCTTCGTCCGTCTTTGCCACTTCTGAATGTCTGTTCATCTTCTCGCGTTCCCTCTTATCTTCGCTTCTTTCATTAGATCCATATCCCGTGTTATTTCTTCCTTTCTTACGTTCTGTCTGGGATGCGTTTGCCCCGGCTCAACAGCCGGCCGAGGAGACGCGATGGGACGCGTTCCGTAGCCGCTACCGTCGAGAGAAGATTCTACAACGAGAGCCTTTACCTTAGTAAACGTTTACGGTTGCCCCATTGCATCGAGAAATTGCCGTTCTCTTTCACTCCGTGCCAAGTGCTTCGGCAGGACGGGAGGGACGGGTCGGTGCCGTTTCAAAGGCGTTTTGCGTTTTATTGCCGGCGATACGAAAGTAACGCCTTCGCAGAATATTTTTGCTCTTATGAAATGAGAGTTCAGAAAAGATCGCGGGGATGAAATCTGTCTTATCTTCTAGCAACCTTATTTTCCCACTCTCTTTCTCTCTCTCTCTCTCTCTCTCTCTCTCTCTCTCTGTTTCATACACACGTCTCGTTCGATAAACGTCGCCGGACTTTGCCTTTTTTCTCCCCTTTTAGAATATATTCTTGTTCAAGATCTTGTTCTCCTCTTCGGCTCCATTTCCTATTCGCGCGGTCTCCGCGTTCGTTTTTCTTTCCTTTTGCCGTTCCCACTTGTTGGTGGACATTTCCTCCTTTTCACCTCCTTATCTGCGCTCCTTTCAGTTCCGTTCGTTGTTCGTTCTCTTTTTGCCGTTATCTCCGTCGACTCGCGCGGCTCTTGGGTACGACGGTATCCTTTTCTCTTGCAATCTGCTCACCACTTTTCAACGTGAGAAGGTAATGTGCACTGGCTATCCCACCTAAGAATAGGTGTACAGTGAATGCCTTCATTTTGGTAAACGCTTGCAGTTTCCGTTAGCATCGGAAAAGTTTTCGCTATATCTGCATGCTTTTTTCAAAATTGCAATATGATTAACATTTCAGTTAAGAACAAAATTTCAAAAAGAGCTCTTTTCCACTCCGTGGTTTTCTTATATATTGTATATTTATATATTATATATTTATTTTATAATTTGCTGTGATAATTATAACTTTTTCAAGATTTGCCTTTTTTCAAGAATATATTAATATTTTTTAACTTTTTATATAAATTGCCAATGATTTTTGTATGAGTCGAATTAAACGTAAAATTCTTGTTTAATGAAAGCGAATTGAAAAATAATCTTTCTTTTTTTACGAGATCATGATAGTGTAGAAATTTTTTATTATTATTTACAATTTTTTGCTTTGACAATTGTTTTTTTCTTTACATCTCACTTTTCTCAAATCTTTTATTTTTGTTACGCGCGTTTCTATTGACAGTCCTTCTCTTCACGCGTGATATCTCTTTCCGCTGCAATCTGCTCGCCACTCGACTCCAAAAGAAAGAGAAGTAAGTAGTAGACTGCTTTAAAAGATGGTGCACAATGTACTCTTACTCTGAGAAACGTTTACGGTTGGCCGGTAGTCTTCCTTTATATCAGACTACACATGACACTTGTATTGAGTCACTCACGGTGACGGCACACCATCCTTTCAGAACATTTCGTCACGTTTCTTTTCGAAAGTAACGGATAACATTTCATTAAATACTTAGCTTTTAAAGAAGAGACAATCACGAAACGTACTAATTTATTTCAGACAATAGTCTCTCAGCAAATTATTATTGTAAAGAAATAAAATATATTCTTTACAATGATAATTTAATTTAATTATGCATTTTTTTTATTAAATTACACTTTGCGCATAAAATAGACACCTTTCTCAAAGATGGATGATGGAAGAGAATGTGATTTTTCCAAAGAAATATTTTTTCACAAACTTCAAATAAAGAAAAAAAATAAGATAAATGCAGATAAGGTTTTTATTTATATGCAAAACTTATAAAATTTTTATGTTTCGCATATTCTAACGTAAAAGTATCGCTGTTCGGATAGCATTAATAATATATATAAGAAAAGGGGAGCGTAATATGTATATTCTAGTTATGTCATTCTATACAACAATCCTTATACATCATAACAAAAATGTGTATCTGCATATGTGTATGTGTGCGTGTATATGCGCGCGCGCGCGCGCGCGCGCGCGTGTGTGTGTGTGTGTGTGTGTGGGGTGTATGTATGTGGGTGGGTGGGTGGGTGGATGGGTGGGTGTGGTGTGTATGTGTATGTTTATTCCGCAATCTCCGTGGCTACCGGGTTGGTGGAGAGGAAGGTGCTGTCGCTTTTCAACTCACAAACCACGCGAGAAAGCGGGAGAGGGAGAAAGAGAGGGACAGGGAAAAGGGAAAGCCCGGGTCCCTTCGTGTTCTCTTACAACGGACCTCTCGCCACAGCTTCCCCCTACCCTTCAAGAAACAATATAATGTGATTTACTAGACCATTACTGCCACTGTACTTTCCGAGTAGCGGCGTCTAGATGCGGTGCACCGACCTTCCATGGACACACCGCGCTTACCGTAGTCACGTATAACCGACTACTATTCTCTATCTCATCTGCCTTCTCTGCAATGGCACCTCCAATCCTCCATCGCCTCTTCGCTTCCTTCGCTCGTAATCGCTTTTATATATTCCTCTTTCTTCCCTTCAGGTTTTAAGATAAGGACGAATCTGCGTTGAAAATGAAATGGGCCACAATGTGGGCGATAGTAACAGTTTATTCAAATATCAGACAATTAATTTCACGGAATCAATAACGATATATATGTTCACCATAATACAGTATAATAGCAATTTCTATTAACATTAGATAGTGAAATATCGGAATTATGGCCAACAATAGCTCTCTTGTAGTGTGAATTCTCGTCTTTATGAGTTTCAGATTACAGCACCCCGATTTACAATATTGTTACGACAAGGCATTAAAGCTGTAGAGGCGATTAATAAAACTATGTTGCTGTAGAGGCGATTAATAAAACTATGTTGTAAAAATATGTGTTACAAGTCGGCGTAGTACAAGATAACGTGTGCAAATCGCGCAGCGTGTTTGAGAAAATTCTATCGTGCGTGAGATTACTCGTCGGAGGATTGATCGGTGCTCTTCGGTAACTGACCTGTGATCCGACATTTCGGACGTATATCGGATATCGATGCATAGAGTTGTAACTGCAGCGCTCTTAGTGCTCTGCTTTCCGCATAGATATATCGTCGGGCGTTCGGCCGTAAAACTCGAATCGGCGTAGCTAATTCTTTATCACGACCGACGTGCTCTCTCGCGCGACCGAGTTCCTCTCGAGATTTTGATCGGGCCGTTTACTTTTTCTCTTTGTTTGAACAGAGTGAGCAGCAAGTTATTGTATTCGATACGAAGATTTTATGCCGTCTTTACACACATAAGCGTTTCTATTCGAGATAATTCGGAAATTATATCAGACATTTTTAAATTAATAGAGGCTTGTAAATTTTTCGATATGTAATTTTTCGAAAAGAACGATTTTGTTAAAATAAAAAATAAAAATTTGAATACAGGAAAATTACAGAAATAAATAACAAATACCGAAATAATTTTATTCTAAAAGTAATTTTATTGGGTTACCAAAATAATTATTTATGACGCATAAACGATAATATATTGCAAAATTTTTTTATATTTTAGTAACCTCAATTTAAATGTTCTATATAATTATTATAATATTGTAAAGGTATTTTTTTCGTGTATAATGTATATATTATTAATGATATGTTATTTAATTTTAATAAATATTACATATCAAGATAAACTTTATAAATGTTATTTTCATATTTTATAGCTTTAATAATTTTATATTTGCATCATAAATTGCATTGCTACTACATTGCTGCAATTTTATTGTCGTAATTGTAGTTGGAAAAATAAAAAACGGTTTATTATTTTAGTGATATTATAATCGCGATATCCAACGCTGTGTTTGATTATAAAATTTGGAATTATGTAGTTAATATCTTCCATGTTGAAAAAATACTTTGTTGCTTCTGGCGTTTTGGATACTCCCGTTATGAAATTAATCCGATTCCTTTGGCTATTTTTATTAATCAAGCTACGAAACGAAACGCCCATTTTATATCGTTGGTTGATTGATTTAATATTTAATCACGTCAGTCGTGTACTTTGAGATCAGAGAAAGAGTTTTGTGTATATATTATCAAAGTTTGATCCTCTTTCCGTGAAACAGAGATATTTCCAATTTTCATTTGACGCGTATGCATAAAAATTAAATAGCGTTGTGATGTACAAATCAACATATTTCGAGTACGTTTCATTCGATCATATTTGGTTTGTATGAAAAAGAGAAAAAAGAAAACAAATACCTCCATTGTAATATGTCATTTACGATATCAATTCATGCACCGATATTCAATAGCAGCGTATTTAACAAGTGAATATCCACTATTTAAGCCTATTGAGAAATTCACGGCTGTTTTATAATCGCTATTGAGTTCGTCGGAAATCGAATTTCCGTGACATTACATCAGCTTGCGATCGGTTACAGCGGCGTCACAAGCATGACACGTCTATATGTTTCCTCCCCCATCCCCCTTACTCGCCACTCTCCTTAACTAACGACTACGACTACGTAATGCGGCAATATGTTTATGCCGATGATACATAGTGGCAAACGCGCGCTACCTTGATGGATAGAGCCATTATCCATCAAACGGTTCAGAATTCGCGCAAGATCGACGACGGCTTGGGGCAAAGTTCAAGGCTACCTCCGGGCGGCACCGCGATCTCGCCTCCGGCGGAATCTGCGCCCGTGGGGCAATACGTTTCCCGACGTTTCTTGTCGTCGTCCTCCTTTCTCGTAAACCTGCCGCGACGTTCGCCGGTCCCCATGCCGCCATTCGTTCTCCCCCGTGGGAGCGGCAATTCAGCTTAGCCGGGGCTGAAATAGCGGTTTTCCGCCGCGCAAAAATCGCCGCCAGGAGTGCACCTACCTGCCCGCCCACGCAGTAACGAAATATCGAGAGAGCGAGAAAGGATTTTCGAGAGGGAAGAGAAAGGGGGAGGGGGAGAGAGAGAGAGAGAGAGAGAGAGAGAGAGAGAGAGAGAGAGAGAGAGAGAGAGAGAGAGAGAGAAAGAGAGAGAGAATCGACGAAACGAGGGTCGACGGCATGTCTCATGGCTGCTTTGCATATCCCTGGCGATGGATCCGCTAAATCTGCGAGGCGATCGATCTTTTCTTCGCTATGCCTTTTTTCCCGCAGTCCTGCCATCGCGCCGTGTGCCACGCCGCGGCACCTCCCGACACCTCCTCGTGGGAAATCGCGGCGAATCGTCGATCTCGACGCTCGATATCGCCCGCACGTATTCGTACAAAGCGGATTATGTTTATTTTTAGGTAGTCGGTTGCGGCGTAAACCCTCTCCGGCGGGTTGTTTCGATCTCGGAGAATGCGCTCTGAATGTAAACGAGTACGCGACTTTTTTCTGCGATACGGCGTTTCATTTCGCCACCGAGTGTCTCCGTCCCGCCGATATCTCTCAACTTAATTTGGTCGAGGTATGTTTGAAATTCAAGGAAAAAAATTACGATATTGTTAGCTTATTTTTTGTGACTGGGAAACTAGAGAAACAGAGCGGAAAAAGGATAGTTGAAAAAAGAAGAGAGATAAATAGAGCAAAAATTTTACAAGACCGATATTCGTGCACCAAAGGGTGCGGTAAAGGGAAAGTACTAAATATGCCGTTCAAAGTGTTTGAAATCTTAGTCACAGTTGGTGTCTATTAAAATTATGTTGAAGAAAGTTGGTGACGAAACTTACTTAACTCAATAAGCTCTATGATGGGTGGTAAATTAATTCAGTTTGCCGCGAGAGTGTATAAGTGTCCGTAAGATCGATCTATTTCGTTAGTAGCGGGGGCGTACCAGATTTCTGACGGGATAAGCTTTTTGGTGCCATCTATTTTCACATTTTGCTCGTGGGAAATCACAACGACTCGATATCCGTCTCGTTCGATATTTTCGTAAATGTCTCTCTGTAAAACAGATTTTGTGGCTCTACATGCTATCGAGTCTGGTTCATAAATCCTTTTGATCGAGCTATTCTGACTAGGACGTCTGGGGCGTCCCGTGTGCGAATCAAACGGAGTAATTTTCAACTTGGAATTCTGCCTACGGAGACAGAAGTTAGCGTAGACAATCGCATGTTACACGAACGCTTACAATGCTCCTGTAATCAATAATCAGATTTTTATTAATCACGCATTACTCGAAATGTATAAATTGCATGTGAATTTTATGAAAGATCTACAATGATTTTAACTTAAATCTTACTAACGAGTGAATTAAATAATATTCTTTGAGAGAAGACATGATAATATGTTATCAATATAAAAGTCTCTCATAGAAATATACTAGGTGTTACAATACCTACGTCAATACTTAATCCACGTTGGATCTTAAAATGGAATGTAATTAACACATCCATCTCGTGTTCGGGCTGTAATTACTTTGGAAACGTGCGCACTCGAAGGATCGGAAGTCGCTCTTTAACATCGTTTACGCCAGCCGATTTCGATCTTGTGGAAAGAAAGCATCGATAAGATCGAAGTAGGATTTATCGCCGTTTTCGCACCACCCCCAACGGCGATCTTCCTAATCTCGCGTCTAATCTCCCGGGCGTCGGCAGGTTTCACGAAGAAAGACGCCTTGTGGAACGAAGGAATAACGGGGATATATACATTCTCGTCGCCACTGAATTCGTCTTTCGAATTTATCGCACGTTGATTTAATTAAATCCCCAACGTGGCCGCAGTCGTCGGTGGTGGCATAGGCAACGATGGCGGTTAACGCTCGGCACAGCCGCCCCTTTTTCTTAATTAACCATCGCGTCTACGTTGTAGTCTGGACCGCGGCTCAGTGCCGAATAAAATGCGAGAGGGTGAGCTCTCCTGTTTATTATCTCGCCAGCCTCGCATATTTTATGCATTTTTTCATCATATAGATTTACTGATATATAAGATTACTTTATCAAGGACATTGGAATCATTGGAAGATCATGAATGGAAAATGGTCATGGTTTCGTAGACATTGAAAAAAATTGATAAGTTTCTATTATGTTAACTTCGTTTTAGAAACCTTTTACTGTAGTACAATAATAATTTAAAAATGTTATGCGTTATAAATACTTTTGCTCTTTAATAATTTAGCAACGACTTTAACATGAAAGGTTTCTGAGTTATTTATCAGTTGCTGCGAGTCTGATGGAATGAACGATCGATAATGATGGTGAAACCGCGAGACGTGATCTTATAGGCCAGACCTATGTTTTGACAATGACAAACGTGTGCTTACAATGTGTATGTGTGTGTATGTGTATATATATATATATGTATACATATGTATAGGTACATGCATGGGTCATATGGGTCAGCAAATTCCGAGATAATAATCGAAACAGCGCATCTGTCATTTAGTAGTCCCTCTTTCTCTTTCTCTCTCTCTCTATCATCGCTATGGGTGCGATTATGAGCACGTTTCAGCGATTATTGTCGAGTAATTTGCACGATTAGCAGCGTGATATACTTTCTATACTTCCAAACAAACGCTAATTAAGATGTGTTCAATGTTTATCCGTTTTTTTGATGAAGAAGAAAAGTTCTAGGGATTTTAGAGAATTAAATCTTAAGATGCGTGAATTCTAGTTTTTATGCGGCTTAAATTTTAAATTCTAAGTAACTTTTACGTACGTAAAAGGAAAAGAGATTTACTCTGAAATATTTAATTAATTGACTATGGATTTTGTTTTTATACTACATATGTTGGATATATTTTAAAAATACAATTATTACAATTATTAAAATATTTTATTATTTTATTATTTTATTATTTATTTTAAATATTAATATAAAGATACAATGTTGTTCGTTAAATTATATGTTTTTAATAGTGACAATAATATCAAATTTTTTATTTAATATATTTTAATTAATTCTATATTTAGTGTGAATAATCTCTCATGAATGTATTTAGATTATACAAAAATCTAAATTTATGTCAAAATAATATAAATAAATTGTTTTAATATATGTATCATAATTAACTGTTTTTTTAATTTCGAGAATTAAATAAAAATCTATTTATTTTGAAGATTAATTTACAAGCAAATTAATTTATTTAATAATTACAAAATTGTTACAATTTTATATGATTTGATAATTAAATTTAATTTTGAAAAAAGAACTTATCAAATTACAATTTAATGTATTTTAGTCTTTACATTTAATTGGAGAATACAAATATTCCGTAATGGATTTTATACCATATCAGCGATATTTTTTGTATCTTTAATTAATTTTTTGACATCAACAATAATAATAGTAATAAGAAAATATAATTTGATATAATTTTAACAATGCATAGTTTTAACTGCATTAAAATGTTATTGTCATACTTATAAATTTTTTTTAAGATATGAAATCTTTTTAATTGATCTTTATAATTACTCATCTTTTTAATAAATACAAATCTTTTCAATTAAATACTAATTTAATTTTATGTCAGCGCAAAGTGCTGCTAAATAAAAGTGATGCTAAATAATGAGTGAACGAATTATTTCTGTAAATAACTTTATTTTCCGCGATCAAGATAATATTTTTAATACTTTGGAAATATTTTTACAAAAATAATTTATAGTTTAATATAGGTAACGTTTATGATGTGTAAACAAATAAAATCATATTTTTTCAGGAACATGATAAAGTAGCAGTTTATAATAATATACAAAAACTGCGATGAATAATAAGTCTAAATCAATAACCGTATTAATATCTTTCAAATCAGTTAAGCGCAAGATGATTTCCAAGACGATAGCTACGAGTCTTCTCGCCGCAAAGAGCAGAAAAATTTCAACGAACTCTTTTAAAAGTCAAATTGGTCGAGATAAATTGAGGTATCCCTCGTGCTTGTCTTTTTTTTAGAAATTTCGCGAAAATGGAAAAGGGAAAGTGCAGGAAAGTCGAAGATCCGCAGAGGCACGCGGTTAATGCTATTATCGGAATTAATGTTTTAGCGTATCTGCGGGAAGCTATTCGAACAATCTCATCACGACGGACTTACTACTCTCCTTTAGATAGAGTAAGAACTGAAAGACAGTAGAAAAGTGAGAGACGGAGAAAGAGACTGTTTTAAGTAGTTCGTCCATTTTAACCATCTCATCTACCAGCCCCTTTTAGTTGACCCAGAATGCTGGCGCGTGTTTCGCACCAGGATGAACCCGGGGGGTAGTTAAATTTGTAATTTAAATCAATGTTAATCTTAGAACTACGCCGTAACACACCGAGCCAAGATTCATTGCCGACGTTCGGCGAAAAGACGCTTATCAGTGGAATTGGTCGAGAAGAGACCTCGCGCGACTCTTGAGACGAGAGCGTTTAACCATATTGTCTTTTCCGCAATAGATTAAACGGATCTTTACGCGATAAATCTTGTTCCACGACAATTCATATTGCACGATATCGCTGATGATTTGAAAATAGCATGGAGCATTGAATTAATGTGTAAAATAACCGAAACAAGCTCTTTATTAAGATTCATAATTACATGGGAATGAGATTGATAACGATGTAATAATAATTTTAATTAATCTATTTATTAACGAATTTATTATATATAAGATAGCTAAATATTATTTCTTTTAAAATTTCTGTTAAAATATTTCCGGTTTAAACTCTTCACGAGTGATACTTTCGCCGAAATTCGCATTTGCTATTCTTTTAAATGTTAAAAATTCTCCGACAGTGATTCTCATCTTCACAAAATGTCTTTTTTATATAGGGCATTTGACGTTTACAACATACTTTGTAACTATACTGGTCGTATGTGTAGCTTCTTGAATGCTTATATGTGGTGTCTCCTCGTTAAAGGTACCACCGCTTCATACCTCTTTGAGATTTACGACAGCTTTTGCACGCGTGACTTAAACCTTTCCGCGCGTACAAAATCGATGCGCGTGTCTAGCATGTTCTTATCAACAAGAGAGAGATATATACAACAGAGATACGCAAAAATGTAATTTCACTTTGTAACCGATTCTTATTATTTAATAAAATTATTTCAATGCGATACATGTAAAATATAAAATGTCGAAATTTTGGCTGAAACAGAAAGATATTCTATAATCTTAAAAAAATTTTGTAAAAATTTTAAAAAATCTTAAAAAGAAACTAATTATTATCCATATATTTTTTTAACTAATTATATAATTATATAAAGTAATCTTTTATATAATTATTATAAAATGTTTATAACGATAGGAAATATATAGAAAAAAGAGAAAAATATCTCTTATAAGAAGCAGAAAAATTTTACTATACGATAAGCATATTGCAACGATCGTTGGAATGACATATTTATGGATTTTATTTGGTGACTGAATAGAGATGGTTATATTGCAATTTTCTTACAATTTATATTGAGAAACACACGGGCATATTTTTATTTTCTTCGACCGAAACAAATATTCATAGCGGGATTGGTAAGCGTTTTTCGTCGATTGTCTGCAAGACAAATGTCAGCTCGCTATCGACGACTTCGAATATATTGGTCTGAAGGGAAAGGTATCGAAACCAAGCTACAGCTTTCATAAATCTACGGTGATTCTCGTGCTCCTTCGTTGCCTCTTGTTTTTCCGAGAGACGGAAAGAGCAGCAGCGCGGTATACATAGATATACGTTAGAGTATATCCAGTAGCTAAATGTTGATGTATATCTGGTTCGATCAATTATTGGATTCCTACAAGCGCCACGAACGGCTGCAGAATGAAAAGCTTCCCGCTTGCTCTTACCTTTCACGCCAAGTTTCTCTCACCGACGCGTTTCTAAGCTCGAACGTAAAGCGCATTTCCGGCGATTGCACGTTTCTTGTGTGATAACAAAAAAGTTTGAAATTTCATCTCCGCATCCGACTGAGTTTTCTATGTCACATGATATTTATGTAATAGATTAACAAATATAATATATCCGATATTTAAATTTAGCAACAGATTTAATAACAGATTAAAAGATAGACGATAAACAGATTTTAAAATCATTAACCCATTTCTTTTCCCGTTTTTAATTTACCTTATTAATTTGTGTTGAATGCCAGTTTATTTTCACGCTCTACACCGTCGCGTAATTATTATATTTTTCATAACGCGTATGAACTTTTTATTTTAATCTAACTTTATCTATTCTTTAAATTTATCCACCTGTTGGTATAGTATTTTCATTAATGAATATATAACAGGAATGCACTATTATTATCTTTAGTGAAAGAGTAATATAAATTGTTAATAGAAATTTTTCATTAAACGGTTCTCGTTGTATACAATGGAATCTTTTCTCTATTGCGATATTCCCTTCTGCAATATTGCGAAATTAGTACTCTTTGGTAAATCAGCCCTCGAGGCACAATTTGAGAGCACAAAGTACCAGGTAGCTTTATTTTATCGACAACTTTCGCGATAGTAATAACGACGATAAAAATATTGCAGAAGCCGCCCCGTGCTAAATTCGATTTAATACTTTTCACAATCCGATTTTTATGCCGCCGCTGTTCTTTTTCCTAATTGAATTAGGAAAGGGAACAATCGTCGCGTACGAATGATTCCTCTGCATGCGCTGTACTTAATTCAATCGCCGATATATACCGATATACATGGCAAGCATACGAACATGCGTGTTGTTCCCATAGGAGGTTTTCCGTACGCACATGCATGCATGCACTGTGTTATGCGTAAGCACAGGAGAATATCGTTGCGTGGACATGCCTACGCGCAACGTTCATCATTACGGCTCTGTGTTGCAAAATGCAGCCGTCGGGGAAATGCAAATTGAAAATTGAATATTATCCGTTTCCACTTGTCTCGGTGCGTTATTACCTGGCCGCTTCCACGTTAATTTGAGGGAGATTACCATTTACTATTATTCAAGAAAGCGAACGTGGGTCTTTTATTGTCGAGGAGAAGCACGAGATTAGTTTAAAGTTATTTCCCCATCGTTTATTTAAAATTTATAAATTTTTATTTTATTGCGAGACATGTATGACAAGTAGGCACGTATATATTACAATGAAAAGTATGAAAATGAGAAAAAGGGAAAATTGCTTGAGAGATAATAAGATTATTTTTTCATCATTAGAATAATTACAAATCACTTTAACGTCAATTAATTAATCATAATTGCCAATATCGATCGTGAATATTAACATCAATATCAGATCTGTGTTGGAAATCTTGTATTCATAGTTTGGCTTGTATTCAGAGTTTCATCGTGAATTTCTTCGTTCGTAGTGCCGTAGCGAGTAGACAGATGAAATGATTTTCCTAGGAAAAATACGACCCCCTTTGTCCCATCAGCTTCTTCAAAAGATCCCTTCAGTCCTCCGAGACTCTTTTCGGCTGATGCAAAAAGGAAACTCGGCGAGTTATGATTTATCGTAACAGCGAGGCGAGAGAGAGAGAAAGAGAGAAAACGAGAATGTATGTACATACGCGTGCACAGGGACACCTACATTGTGCTGCAGCAGGTCACACATAGTTGGTGCAGGGAATGCACCAGGTGAGCCATGGTTCACATGGGAAATGAATGTTCTGTCGCGGATGGAACATGGTGTGAACATACGGGAAGCCGCCTCATCGACCGAAAGCTGCGCTACGGAATAGGATTATGCTAGAATTTTATTGCGAATTTCTTAAATCAACCATGCAAATTTTTCTTTCGATTTATTAACTGTTGCGCGCGATTATTTATTAGAACATCATTATTATTGAATTTTTTGTTTCGTAATCAAAATAAAAATCTATTAGATTTAGTTATAAATTTGATAGAAATTATGTATAGATAGAGTAAAAAAAAATAGGATTGAATATATGATAAAATAAAAATATAATATAATATAATAAATAAAATATGAAATACAGAGTGTATTAAATGCATTCAATTTAGAAAAATAATTCATTGTCAGAATAAGGAAATTTTAGAAAATATTTATATATAAATTTAATAAACTATAAAGTATTTTAAAATTTATTATTTAAAATTTATGATTTATTATTATATTATTTATTTAAAATTTATTTATTTGTTATTCTATTATTTATTTAAAATATTTATATAAATTTCTTTTCGAAAGTCACAATAATAAACATTTATTTTGTTAATAAATAAATAAGCGATATTAGTTTTTTCTTATAATGAGTAGAGAAGTTATCTGAGATAACAGTTTAATAATATCAGAAAAGCAATAATAAAGATAAAAAATGGATACTTTATAAAATATCAGAGATTCGATTAAATAGTCTCACCATAGTAGTTAAGAGTTAATCACTGCATTGCAGTGATTCTTTCAAATGTTCGCAGGTTGCTTACGAAATCCAACTATAAGAGAAATTCACCTCACTTTACTCTCGTGTGCAGTAGATAGCGCTGTAAAAAATACACTCTCTAGATACTCGTAGAAAAGCCGGTGTTCCCAGCCGACTTCCACAGACAGCTTTTTATTCTTCCTTTGCTATCAGGGGTGCGCTAACGATTGCGGGTTACGCTGGGGCCGGAAGGGAACCGGGAGAGGGGAGAGCACGAGGTGAGAGAACGAGAATGAAGGGAGGTTGTATCCGAGTTTCGATCCTTTCTCGCTAACTTTGTGCTCTTTACCTTCTGAAGATCTCTCTTTCTCGCTCTTCAGCTTCGCGTTCCTCTTCTCTTTTCTTCGCCTCGCTTACTTCAGTTGTTATCTATTCAGGAGATTATAGTTCGATCGAGTCTGCGAATAACCGATCTTGCGTTTCATTTGTTCCGTGGTCGTGCTTTCTTTCGAAATGAATAACAGTGTAGTTTATTCTTTGTTTAAGAAAAAAATACTATTATCTCGACTAATTCGGCAAAATCGCTCCATAAAATTAATATCGATTTGATATTTCTTCTTTCCAACAAATTAGGACTGCTATATTTCGAAATAATTTTTAATTATTATATATATATATATATATATATATATATATATATATATATATATATATACGCTACATGTATATATGCTAAAGAAAAAATTTAATCTGATAATAGAAATGATAGAAATTTCAAGGAAATTGACAGGGTTAATACAGTAAAAACTTATTATAAACAGGTGAAAGAATATATGTGACTGAGATCAACTCACGTAATACATCGTGTATGATTCGCCTTTGCGATCTATCACGAAAGAACGTGATGCGGTAGGACAGGCAGTTTCTTCATCAAAAGACGAAATATAGCCACATAAATCGTTCTCCGACGTCGCTCGGACAATAAGAAATTCTACTCCTCGCGCTAAACGTCGTCGCCCGACGACGATCGCACCCCTTTGGATTACTGTACATTCGTGGCGACGTGGTAGACATTCAACGAGGGCGAATGCGTCTACGTGTGCGGAAATATAATGGCAGACCGTGTGTATAATAGTTATTTATGTGTCGCGGAATGCGCTCGCAGTACGAGTAGTATCGGACATCGACATCGATCCTGCGCATCGAGAGTGGATGCCCCGATATATCGATTCGTTCTCCCTCCGGCCAGCAAATGGCGAGATTTATCATTGACATATTTATAATACTGCCCGCATTTCTACTAACAGTAAGTATTGCTACCTAAGATATCGACACTTATGTATTTTATATTATTCCCTTGACAGGACAACAAATTGACGCAGATGTCTCAGCATATTATTCGCTTTTTTTTTTACACATTTAGAGAGACGTTGGCAATATGCATTTATAAATTTAAAATATACCGGGATATTTTGTAAAATTATACAGCGTATCTCAAAATTAATTTTAATTTTGAAATGGATCTTTATTCGATTATCGCGCGAAGCATTAATAATCTTAAATTTTGTGTTTATTGTCGTGTGAAGCGTAATTGCTCATTAATTGCGGAATTTATTAAAAATATTGGGGACATCTCGAGTCTGGTCGATACATCTCGACAAAAGTGAATCATGCCGCATCATTTATTTAAAAAAATCGAATTCCTAGTAGAAAAGTCTACTAAATTTAATGGCCATATTTTATAACGCATATTCAAAGAAGCTCTTTTACTCCGACACAGTGACGCGCAAGAAATCACACGAAATGTCGGTGAGGGCTACAAAGGGCTATGATTACAAGGATATCCATAATACTCGATATGCCACGGAATTTTTGCCTCTTCCGCGATCGATATCGGAAATGTATCGGTACATGGATGATTCAATCATGCGAGCGTGAATACGCTTCCCCTTTGGAGGCCGCTTTTGTGCCAATTCTTTTTTGCGGCCAGTTCAAAAAGGGGTATCGAACCTGCATCAGCGCACAGGCAACAGTGACAACTGTTGAACAGTTGTTGCCGCTGAACCTGGCATGGTGAGAAAGAATACCGGAAAATTGCGAGAGCAAATTTCAGCAACAATAGACAGAAAAAAATGGTATACAGTTGTTTGTGCCCTTTCGCACCAGGATATTAAATTTCGAGATGATATCTTAACGAAATATCCATTCAAGTTAAAAAAAAAGTTAATTACTTTTTTTTATTTTTAACTTTTTAACTTTTTTTGTAACTCTTTGGAAGTTAAAAGACTATTAAATATTCTTTCTATGTGAAATATGTAATATATATATATATGATATATTAGAGCATATTATAAAAAGAACAATTTTTTTTGTTTTAATATAAAGTATTATTAGGAGAAAATATAAATATTTTTTAAATTTATTTTTATAATTAATTTTATAATCGTACTCGACTCTGTTCTGCGAGTTATATGAGCAATATTGTCTGTGCGAAATTTTGAATAGTGATTAAATATTAATGATCACAATCGAAAATGCTTATCTGTCTCGTTATTTGCGTAAAAAAAGAAAGAAAGAGAGTATATCAGATGGACATCATAAAAAAATGTAGTGTTAAGCGCGCAGAGTAATAAAAGGGAAAGATCAATAACGAACGGTTACCAACTTGGCGTCGTATATCTACACCCCAGTAGGTTGAACTTTTCTATTCCCTTTTCGGACTCTCGCGTGGCCGTCCTAAAGTACATCCGTCGACCCCTTGATTGCGGACATCTGAGTTTAAATTGATCCCAATGTTTACAGTCGCTGCAAACATGCCGGTTCACGGATCCGTTCTATGTGCTCCCTAGTCTCGTCCCATTGATCTCTTCTTTCGTAAAGTGCCTGTGACCCTTACTCCGTGTGGCTCCCCTTTAAAAACCCAACATTACCTTTCCCACGTAAAGCGATAAATTATAAAAATATCGAGATCCGTTTTTAATTAGATTCAGAGTACAATTTTTAGCACTTATCTCGAGTCGCTTGAGTAATTTTTATCGTTTCACTTCCATTTAATATCAATTTCTTTTTTATATCCAAGTTTGTCAATTAAAAAAGTTGTAATAAATAACACTTGAGTGCTACTGGTGTCGATTAATAAAAAAGTTTTCGTATGATATCATGCAATTTCGCGCGAGACACATTGGGCATTATCATATTTCAATTAAATTGTGACAAGAAAATAGCACAAGCCAAGTAGAAGCTGGCGAAGTAGATGCGGGAAGGTACACTGCAAATGCGCTACGGCAATTGGCTTCTATATGCATAGCATTTTAAAGCGCGTTCTTAATGCCATAAGCAGCGGCACGTAGGTAACAGGTGTTGCGTTTTCTTTTGCGTACCAGCGAACTTTGATACTTATCGTAGAAATTTATCGAGCATCCCACGGACATCGACATAATTTATATCTACTCGTTTCGAGAATATGGTCGTGATATGGTCATACACCTTCCAGTGCGAGGGAGGAGGGGGGGGGAGGGGGGGGATGATTAATTACAGAAATATTTGGGCGTCCATATTTGCCCAGATCTTTATTCACATTGATTGATCGTGATTAACCTAACATGTTGACCAATAAAATGGTGAAGTGTTTTACGTCGTAGAAAAGAGAAAGAGAGATAGAGTAGTAAATAAAATTTTAAATCACAAATGGATTCGTAATGAATAAAAGCACTTTGATGCGATTTTTAGATGTATAATTTACGCTGCTTTCAGCACAAACGGAAAACACACCTATATGTAGGCTCGATCGAGAGGCGGTAGCGGGCAAAAAGGTTCGCACAGTCACGTTTATTGTTAAAGCGTTGCGAGGGTGAGTGAGGAGAGGAGGGATAACCGGACTGTATGTCGCGGTCTGTATAGACGAGTAAATTTGGGTGAAATTGTGCATCCGGATGTGATCACAGGGAGAGCAAAATGACATTTATCTCTATTGCACAATTCCGATGCTGTATCCGTTGTCGCGTTCTTCATTCCATCTGCAGCGATGGCGAAAGTGTCTCGTCGTATCTGCTTAGAGCCGTGACGATCCCGAATCGTTGTGCAGTGCCCAATGAATCGTGCAATTAATCTTCGATTCAAAGTCCCCCCTTCCAAGCACAGCCACTTCGGCAATTCAGGTTTCTATTCGGGGATTTGGTCGTGTAAAACGATGGGTAAAACGATGACCATCGCAAAACTCTCGATCACGCAATGTTCGGAGGAGCTCACCGAACGTTTTGTCCTGCTACGTTTCATTTCTTTGTTGTATGCTTTGCTTCTTCTTTTTTCCTCTTTTCTTATTTTTAATTAAATTATGACGTTTTTTTTATATAGGAAATTCTGCTTATCAAAATATTAAAATTAAATTAAGTTTAAATAACTGTCTTTTTTAAGATAGAAAAAAAATAATACATCATATAATTGACGTTTGTAGGGTTCGTATTCTAATACTTTCAATAGTCGTATGATTTTTGTACGATTTGATGTTGTCAATATTTTTTAATCAGCGCAAGTACCGTGACTTTTATTTAATTTCGCTTTTATGAATACAACATTTCTATAAAGTTAACATTTCTTTTTTTTTTTAGAATTCCGCACGCGTAATACCATTTTTTAGAATTTTGATTTTTTTAAAAAAAAGTTTTAGTTATTCATTTCAAAGGGAAGCTTGATCATTTTTTTAGATCAGAAATTTTTCAAGTTTTCAAGAATTAAACTATTTTTCGATTATTGAAATAAAATAGTTTTTTAAGAATTTTATTAAAATATTATTTAAGTTAATTTTGAATAATGTTACTATCAGTTTTTGTATAATAAAAGTTGACATTATGTATTTTTAAATTTTTATAGTTTACATTTAATTTTTAGATATTTTTGAAAGGTATCAAAAACTTCAGATATTTTTTGGAAAAAAACTTGAATTCTAACAGTCAGTTTATAATTCTAAAAAAATATACTTTGTAATAAATAAATGTTACATAAATATAACGTTACAAAGTAAATGCAATGTTTCCAGTTTATAATTTCTGATACAAAGTGTATTCTCTTCAATAATATTCTTCTGAAAGATGTTGTGATTGCTACATTGTGATGCTACGATTGCTGATCTTCGAATATGATGCAATTGTAAATCGCAAATACGAATCCTATCGTCCTTTGTTTGCCAAGTCTCTTTATATCACTATCTTTTATCATCCTTTTTGTTACTATTTGCTACTTTATTACTGTTTAAAATATAGATTTAAACTTGACACGTTATTTTACTGATATCGTTGCTCACATTCTATTACATATAATATTTCAGCAATCTTTCAGTGAATCTTTTTTAAATTTGTGTATTACTATTATGCGAATTTATGATTATTTTTTTATCTTTCATCAGCAGAACGGAAGGAAAGATACAAAGAAAAGGAATGATGCGGGTTCGAAGGACGAAACGGTTGAAGTGGACTGAGGTACAGGACACTGTATGCTCGTCACGTCGAAATTTCGCCCACGTACCACTTTTCCGAAGTCTGCAACCGGGAAAAGGGAGAATGGCAGGGAAGAGCAGAACCGTCGAAGTTCGGTTTTATAAGGAGAGTCGCGTCTTAGGTTGCGAGGGTGGATAAGGGGGGGGGGGGAGGGGAAGAGCAGATGCCTCCTGAATATCTGTATTTCACGATGTAGATGGAAAAATATTCACAGGTGCATCTATGGAACGGCACGGGAAAGAGAGAGAGTTTCATTTACATTATATACTCTCTCTTTTTTACCATCGTTTGTGCTTCAATGGTTGCTCTCTTTTCATCCCTCTTTCCGCCTTTTTATTCCAATCTTACCTTCTTTATCTTGTCCTTTTTCGGTCTTCTGGATGTTCGAAATGCGTGTGTAACAGTTTCCTTTTGCCGTCGTAACTGGATGAAATAGCGCAGCGTGAATAGCTGAGAGCACGATGTTGCCGTTCTCCAAAATATTTAATGCAAAGAGAAGGGAAAACTGGGGGGATCGCGCGTAAATGGATTGATCGACCAAAGTAATCCAAGGCAAAAAGAATTCAAACTAGACCGGCATCCAATCTCTCATCATAAACAGTGTTAAGTGCTCGTTAATGGATCAGTTAAATATTAAATAGGCCGATAATTAAAAAATGACGAAATGTACAAATAGCTCCAGCTCTTTGGGTATCGTAACGTTATTGATATAATTACCGCATGAGCGGCAAGCGATTTTATGACAAATTCATCGGAATCGTATAATGATCGGATTATAATTATCAGCTTCAATGAAAATGGCTTTTCAGCGGATTGAGCAGCCTGCGGGCATCGCACAGCTAATAAAAATCAATAACAGAATAAACTCCAGGGATACAGTAATCGGTAGGACACAATTTCTGTTACGTCGCATATAAATATTGTTACCGCTGTTGCGTATCGTCATTGTACCGCGTCGATTTTAATAATTCTTATGGTACTTTCACTTAAAACATTAAAACATTAAAACGTGATTTATACTTTTCTATCGTCTTGCGATCTTATATATTTCAAATTAAATTTTAGACTGTATCTGTCAATGTGTGTATTAAAGACTTGGAATTATTCTGGATGGAAAGGAAAATTTAATACAAAGATTTATTTTGTTATTGTTTAATATTACATTTATATGCCATACCAAAATTCCGCATTACATCGATTTAGAAACTCTGCAGTAATTTATGTTGACATTTACATTAAATAGGTTCCAGGCGACGTGATTATTTGTCGAATATGCGACGAATGCAAATATACTGTATTTATGTAGCGAGTTTTACTGCATTGTCATATACAATTAGAACAGTCATTAACACGCATTCACTCGACACACCGGTTTCGTATTGTATTTGAGAATATATCATGTGACCTCTCATTACATACATTTTTTTCAAACAATTCTTATCACCGTTCCCCGCATTCGATCGAACTCGGTACATAAATATCCGCCAAAAAAATAATCGGCTAATTATTTCGTAAATGTTAAGAGCCGATTTATTCGGCGATGCAATTTTCATTTTATACAGCATGATATTTTAAATGCAACTGGTGTACCGACGTAATTGCAATGCCGAGTAGAGGCAGGGACCATGCGAATAACTTCAGTCTCGATAACCTCGTTACCTAACCGGCCGATTCCATTATGCCGAGAATTACTATTATTCGCGCCGTTGTTGCCACAGTGACCGGATGGCCGACAGTTTCGCGAGGGAGCGAAACGACACGCCTCGTTTGTCTCGAAAATACACGTCGTTTGGTCACGTAATTCGTCCTTTTGACGTAGCCTGTCACGCGATCCGACCGCATGAGCGTGCGTTTCACACCGAAATCCACAGGCGAAATATTATTCACCGCCATAATAATTCCATTTTGCAATGATATTACACACGACGGGCGACAATAGCACGATGGTCGTCGCTTCGTGACAATGACAAGCCGTTTCTCGAATATTGCGCCGACCGCGAAAGACTCGAAAATCTTGCTGATCTCGCAACCTTGATTGAATTCGATTCGTTTCCACTATTCTGAGATCTATACATTGCGATTGCTAGTCAGAGAAAAAAAGAGATGAGAAAGAAAGGGGAAAAGGAGAGAGCGAGGGAGAAGGGGAAGAAGGGAGGAAAAAAGAACTAGACACAAATCAACATACAATACAATATTTATAAAATATATTTCTAATTATATATATATATATATATATATATATATATATATATATATACACACATCTTATATATTTTATATATTCAAATTATTGAAATCCGAATTTTGATATTTAAAGAGAAGCTTTATAATAATTTAAATTGTCATTCATTAACGCAATCCTTGTATTGACAGGAATTAATTATTCGCAGCAATGTGTGCAATGAAGATGGTACTTGTCGCTCGTGTATTACTCTTGGCGTAGATAATTGCGATTCGCAATTAACGCTGTAGCCAAACTTGTTTAGAATGGATTATGATTAACGGGCCGCGTCAGCATTCGCAAATCGGTCGATGTCTTTCGTGAAACTCGCACGAAAGTTCTCTGCAAGCTTAAACACTGGCAAGTTGAGCAGAAGGGAAGGGACATTACTCTCCGGTTGTGATGTTATATGTCTCTGGACGACTGTCAAATGCATAATGCGCTCACAAGTGCACACCCGGTGCGGCTGTTAATGCATTGCACTTCGGAATGAAGCATAGTTCTTGTCTAATTCAATACAAATATCACATTCCTTATCTACTTTAATATGATTGATATGTGTTCTGCGTTTCTAGCGAACTTAAGATACTTTGATACATGTACAAAGGATGTAACTAGATTATAACATAAAAAAAAAATTTTTAATTTTCTGATACACTTGTATGAATTTTTAAAGTCTAATTTTGTATTATACAATTAATTGACATTGTATGGAAGCGCATATCAAAAGAGAAAATATTCACAAAGATTTTATCAGAAAAAGTTTACGTGGTTATTTCAATTTTATAGAAAATTGTACTTACGTCTGTATATGCACGCGTTTAAATTAATATATGAAGAAGATAAATCTGACGGAAAGAAGAATATCAGGAAGAAGGATGCAGTATGGCAAAAAGAGAGATATACCAATATGGTGGACAACGTAACTCTCTGTGAGATATCGTAGAGATAATTCAAATAGACAGATACTCTTCACGGCCTCTTTTGATCGTAGTTGATGTTTATTCCATTTATTGAATGGACGAGATCGTAAAGCTGATTTGAGCAGAAGCTCTGAATCGTGATCAAAAATCACCCGATATTTGTCATCGATAAACCAATTTTTGTTTGGAAACAGGTTAGAATGCAATGGTTGCAAAAATCAAATATTGATCTGCGTGAAACAAATTCTTTGGATTTTTGCAAGGTGTCATGTTAGTATTTTACGTAGTATAGTTCTTTTGTTCCTAAATATATTATGATGCATGGGATTTATAATATATATCATATTCAATATATATCATATTCAATTTTTGCTTTTATAATTGGAGAAGATGTACACAGAATATAAAATTAACTTTTTTTTGACAATACTGTCTAGCCACGCAATTACATTCATTTACCGGATGCAGACTAATTTTGGCTGCCGTCCATTTACAAGTCCATTAAACTTATTGCCATTGCCAATTTTCATTTCTTTCCAATGTAGTCATTATTGAACTGTCACTGTCTAGAACGGAAATGCTGAATTAGAAATGATATTTTCAATATGAATTAATTAATTTAAGAAAATTATTAATTATTATTTTGAAAATCAGATAAGAATTAGAATATCAGTGACTTTTAATATAATTTTAGTTTTATTTAAATTTATTTGATCTTTTAAGATATATCTATGATTTTTATTTACGATTATTAACGGTGATATTGATGATTCTTAAATAGTTTCAATATTCTTTCATAATAAAATATAATTAAAAAATTGAAGCCATTTAATAACTTTATTATTACAATCGGTAAATCAATTAAAAAGGCGTGAAAATTCATTTTGATAAAGACTTGCGACAAACGCACGCGGAAAATGTACATTCAAACTGCAAGATATCGCCTTCCAATTGTATTTAGAATTAGAATCACTACATGTGTGTGTGTGTGTGTGTGTGTGTGTGTGTGTGTGTGTGTGTGTGTGTGTGTGTGTGTGTGTGTATATATATATATATATATTTAAATTGGATATTGATCGGAGTCTTAATCAAGGCAATACATCGGTACCGTGCAATTACCGAGTTCTTCGAATTTTCAAGCAAATGTCATGCTGTAAAAAAAAATTTATGAATATCGAACTCTCTAATATTGATTCGCAATACAGCCAATGTCGTGTTTGACGTCGTACCGTTGAGAATGAATAAATCATCAGTATTTTAAGATTTAATAAGTAAAATTGAGGATTTGCTGTTGGTAATCATGATTCGTTCTACGTTTTAAAAAACTGAAAAATGTGATCTTTTTTTCTGGAAAGGAAATAATAATTTATATAGATTTTGTGAAAAAGATAAATTATAATATATTCTGAACATGTATTTCTTTCACATATTTGTTAAATACGAGCTACTATTATACAAAAAAAATATGATCCAAAATATAAAATATATTAGTATTCTCAAAATTGTAACATTTTATATTACTCAACTTTACTTATACTATAATATAATAATGAAAGAATATAATAATGATGAAAGATAACCTTTCTCAGATAGGACAGCTTAAGTCTGGAGGATAGCAAGTTTAAGCAAATCAGTATATAATAACGTTCGTGTTTCTGTCATTTACTTATCGCAAAGATAATATATCGGTACAATGATTTAATTGATGAATCAGTTATGCCGAAGGCTGTCTCGTTTAGATCGGACACATGAAATTAATTGCTGATTCCAAAGTGCTCGTCTGCAATGCTGATTAACATTATGAAATGCAGTATAGCGGAGTGAACTTGATTTCTAAAATGACAGATAACGTAACAAGCGTATAATCCTACTTATTTTTCTCATTAAAGAAAGTACAAAATGTTGCTTTCATATTAAGATATTTTGGACTTCTGACATAATCCATTTCTGATATAATCTATTTCAAAAAAAAAATTTTAAGAGATAGAAATCGTACGCGGAAATGCAACTAGAGTTACTCTAATTTTCTTTTTTATTTTAATTTTAAATATGCGATATTTTAACAGAAGTTTAATTAGATAACGAAAAAAATTTTTTAATTTTGTTAAAAAAACATCGATATTAATTTTGTCAAAAAAAATAAAAGAAACAATTGTCGCGGAAATTTCTACGTGATCGTTCCTTCGAGAATGAGCAAAAAGTGAAAATTAGAAAATACCTCCAGGTGTTTGGAATTACAGTTCCCCTGTAACGACTTATCCTTTCTGCAGAATGCCAAAGGGAATAGAATTTTTTCTGTAATATATTACGAATATCGTCGCCGCTATGAGAACCCATGTCATCATATTGCTCATGTCGCATTGTAGCAATATAATATATGTCATTTGGTAAAAATTGAATTATATTTCTCTGTATTCTCAGAAAGTTGATCAGACAAAACCAATAATGCACGATACTTGCATCAAATGATCGTCTTAATACATAACCACGCAGTAATGTTTTAAAAAAACTCTCTACATTTTGTTACATTAGTCTTGTGTAATATATAAATAATATATATACGTGAATAATATGAGTGATCATATTCTTCGCTTATTCTGAAGAAAGTTTATTGACATCTTAATGGCGCCATACACATCAAATACATTCGCTGATATTATTTCTCTATAGCGATCGAGAGAGAGACGATCGCACGTGATCCAACTTGAGCACCGTGAATTGCATTGACATTGCTACGTGTAAAAGCTGAAGTTGCTTATTTATTGCTGGCTCATAACGTACATATCCCCGATACAATCTCGGGCCGGACGCGGAGAAAAAGCTGCATGTGCCCGATACGACTCTACGTAGGAGAAGACCATCTACGTGCTTACGGCGCGTTAAACTTTCAATGGTTCGACTACTTTTACCATTGAGAAAGGCGCAGCCAGCTTCCGCGGCTAAAGGCGAGATTGAATTTGCTGGCTTTACGCGCGTGGTCACTTAAGCGGAAGATATCTGCCACGGAATTTTCGTTTTGAATACATAGCGACTTCTCTGAAAACTTCGGGCTTTAACCGGCTTCTACATAGGCAATAAGATCGTAACTCGAAACCGGGGTTGTTTTACGACTCACTTTTCGAAAGAAGTCGAGAAAGAGTTGAACGTGTAATTTTCTGCATTGATGTTGTTTATTAAAAATCCACGGTTGATCGCAAAACGCTTGCGGACGTACAAAGTCTGCTGAGGGAACGAGAGATTGGAATACCACCTGAGCAGTCATTAGAAACGGCTAAGTCGATCAAGGAAAAATATTGTTATATATGTCCGGATATATCGAAAGAATTCGCCAAATATGATAGCGATCCTACAAAAATTAAGAAATACGAAGGCATGAATAATATCACTAAGCAATCTTTTGTGGTAGACGTTGGATATGAAAGGTTTCTCGGACCGGAAATATTTTTCCATCCCGAAGTAAGTTTTTTATGCAAGTAATTATAGTAATTTACGTAGCCAATGTGTTAATTATATGTTCTATATATCTATTTGTATTTAGTTTTCTAATCCTGATTTTACAACGCCGCTCAATGAAATTGTTGACGACGTGATTCAAAACTGCCCAATCGATGTCAGGAGACCATTATATAGTAATATTGTATTATCGGGTGGCTCTACCATGTTCAAAGACTTTGGTAGGCGATTGCAACGTGATATCAAGAAGATTGTTGATACGCGACTTAAGCTCAGTGAAACGTTAAGTGGAAGTCATATTACGGTATATAAACTGCAATTTAAAAGAGATAATAATACTTTTATGTTCAATTGTTAAAAATTGTTAAAAACTATTTATATTTTCTAGCCAAAACCAATAGACGTTCGTGTGATATCACATCACAAGCAACGTTGCGCGGTGTGGTATGGCGGTGCATTACTGGCCAGTGATCCAGAATTCTATACGGTTTGTCACACAAAGAAGGCATATCAAGAATATGGTCCTGGTATTTGTCGTTACAATCCCGTATTTCATAGTATGGTTTAAAATAAATGGAATGAGCACGCCAATCGAAATCATTTCTAAACGAGTATTGTCATTTATAAATGTAAGGATTCAGATAGTCTATTTCATTCAGACGTATACTACCAAACGTGTGCCTTAAATTTTAACATTTTACTAAAAGAAATATTCGCTTATTATTCTAATTAATTCGTTCTGATTTTACAATAACCATCCGAATTTAAATTTTTTTTAAATTTAATTTAGAGTAGACTAGTCTGAAAGGTCCAAATTTTAAAATTCGAATATTTGATCTAAGAAACTCTTTTATACTCGAAGAACGAAAAACTTAAAAGAATATGTTAGAAACAAAAACAATAAAAATTTTTTTAAATTAAAGAAATATCTTATTGTAGTCAAGTTATACTAGCAATGTGTGCCTTAATAAATTTTAAGATTATTTTGCTTATTAACAAAAATATTCGCTTATTATCTAATTAACTTGTTCTCTTATTTTATGATCTAAGAAATCTAAATCTTAAAATTCGAATATTTTGTAAAAAACTCTTTTACGTTCGAAGAATGAAAAGCGAAATTTAAAAAAAATATATTAAACAAAAATAATAAAAATTTTTTAAAAATTAAAGAATCTTCGTTTAAAATGTGAAATCCATCAAAATGGAAATAATTGTTAAAGTTTGTTAAGCTGGAATGACCGATTGTTTCAAGTTAGCTCCGTGCAATTTCTAAATTTACTTCAACATTTTATTTTTGCGGTATGTCGATACGTACATAGATCGACACAGTCTCGATATTTCCTTTCGTCCTCGATAGAAAAAAAGACTTAGTTTCTCAACATTGTAATGGCGACTTTCATGGACAGCCTTGGATAGCTAATTTCGCTTAACCAGTCCGCGTGTAATTTTCTTCACGGGCTTCTTTGCGAAATACACTGTACGATTATATCCGAAAGTGCAAAGTAGAAATTACAAAGTTAAAAAAAAAAAGTCGAGAATCACTGTCTCTGCCGAAACGTGAAAGTGTTGCGTAGGATATGTGTTGCAATTAAGAATAAAGGTTCTCGGGTTGATCGACCAGCACGTATCGCGTGTCGTTCATCAACGAGG